>NW_022111300.1:22399850-22416488 GCF_000313985.2 Echinops telfairi
GCATCTGTGTCCCCAAGCGGGTGGGTTCCGGAAGGCTGGGCCATTCTGAATCAACCCCTCAAGAACTGAAGTCTCAACAAGAACACCCTAAGCCCCACCCCCAGCTCACTGCCACAGTCGGTTCTGACGCTTAGCAACCTTCAAGGACGGTGTCACACTGCCTCGGTGGGTTTCCGAGACTGTAACTCTTTAGGAGAGTAGAAAGCCTCATCTTTCTCCTAAGGAGCGGCTGACGCTCTAGAACGAAAAAGACCTTGTGATTGGCAGCCCAACTGGTAACTCACATTGCCACCAGGGCTCCTAGCAAGGATGTGGCTTCTGACAATTCTGCCCCTGTCTACCTGTTCCTGAAAAACCCCAGAAGGGGTCCTGTGCTCTGGAGTTCTGAAGGCCTCACAGTGCTTCCCGGCAGCAGGCATGCCCCTTGGTGGCATCCTTAGAGAAACCAGGAACCCAGAAGCTGTGGGGACACCGGGACATGGAGCAGACCACTCCTGGGTGAGGAGACTCACATTCTAGCTCAGGTCGGAGCAGCAGAAGAGAGTGAGGCCACGAGGTCCCACCCCAGGAAGAGGCCGAGGGTCATGCCCACATTGTTCATTTGCCTCATGCTTGGGGAGCTCGCGGATCCTCAGCCTCTCCAGGAACCAGCAGCTGCAGGCAGGCCCAAGCAGAGGTCTGTAGAAGCACTGCTCTCTGCCCGTCTCCCCACCCTGCCCCTGAGGTGGTGAAAACATCACCAGATGTGACCAGTGCCCAGAAGCAGGGTCTCGCACCCTTGCTAGAAGCGGCTCCTGACACTTACCTCCCTGGGCCACGAGAGGGCCTGTGGAACAGCAGAGGACCAAGCACAGTAGTGGGCGGCCGGCTGAACCTGAGCCAAGGGCTGCAGTGAGCCAAGAGCAGGTGGGTCCAAGTGAGGAGCTTGGGACTCAGCCACGGAATGGTGACTCTGAGGCAGGAGGGGACCAGCCACAGGACTGGTGGAGCGTACTCGCTTATGGTGACAGCACATGAAGCTTCACATTAAGCATGGAGGCTGCCCTCTCACCCGAAAGGACGCCAGAGAACCAGGACCCTGCAGCTGTGTCAGAGGCAGAAAAGGAAAACCAAATTATTTTCTTCTCTCTTTTCCTGAGATTGCTAGACGGCACGCCCCATGAAAGCAGGGTACCTTTTTTCCTTTCAACCCTGCCATGCCTAGCCAAAGCACACGCCAAAATGAGATTTGAAGCGAAAACCCCAAAGATGCCAACCTGGAAGACGAAACGATCCGACTGCGTCAAGTAGGGTCATGACGAGCGGGAATCTACTCAGCGCCCCTAAGAAGTTTACTGCTACATTTGTTATTAACAGAGGTTCATCCAGAAAAGAGAGGATGTGCTCCTTCGAGTCTGACACATTCCTCATCTTAAGACGAGGGAGCACAGAGAAGGAGTCGTGGTCGTAAGGTGCCGCTGACTGGGTGCCCACTCATCGTGACGCGATGTACAACAGATGGAAAGGTAGCCCGGTCCTGTGTCGTCCTCAGTCTCTATCCCTGAGCCGATAGTTGCAGCCACGGCGTCCCTCCATCTCGCCGAGGGTCCCCCGACTGAGCTTGCGGTCCTTCCCCAGGGTGGGCCCCTCCTGCTAACAAGTAAGTAAACCCAAGTCCCCCCATCCTCACTTCTAAGACGCACTCTGGGTGAGCTTCTTTCAAGGCGCGTTTCTTTGTTCTTCTGGCCGTGTGTTCAAAATCCACCGGCGGCACCAGAAACCAGATGCAGCCACCCTCCTCTGGTCTTCCTCGTCACGCACTGTCCGGCTTTGGATGAACACAGTGATGGGAAAAGCCATGGCTTGGGTTAGGCTCCCTTTCTCCCCCAAGGTGACAGCTTTGCTTTTTAACACTCTAAAGAAGTCTTTTTGAAGAGATTCGCCCAATGCAATACATCGCTTGATTTCTTGACTGCTCCTTTTCAGGCATGGATTGTGGATCCGGTTAAAAAGAAAGTCTTGCCCACGTCCATCTTTTCTCTGGTGATCTCGATGTTGCCGATGGGCCCAGTTGTAAGCATTTCTGTTTTCTGTGTGTTGAGTGTCATTCGTACTAATGGTTGTCGTCTTTGACCTTCATCAGAAAGTGGTTGGAAAAAGCTACACCACGGAAACATTCTAAGACTCAGTTGTGTCTCTGCAAAGTGGGGATATGAAAACTTGGTCCGGCCACTGCACTGCGCAGGGCTGATTTCACAGCAGCATCAAATCTTCTCTGCTAAGGGTTAAGAGAACAGGCTGTGACCAGGAGAAACTACTAAAAGCACATCAGCAATAAAACGTTTTCCAGGGGGCTTAAAACAATGAATGGTTCCGGTTCCTCCATCTCTTGTTGTGTCCCCTGCTAGTCCCAGAAGCCATCCGCGGATGACCAAGGACGCATTCATTTGGCTAACTTTGGATGCATATTACGTCGGCAGCTGCCCCACTGTCTCTGTTTTCTGTCCCTGCTTCCTGATTATCAGCCTCCATGAGTCAGAAGCTTGACCAGAACTGGACTGGACACCTAATTCTACAGCTGTGTGAACCATTTCTTGATGTCAATCCCTTTTTACATATAAACCCACACAAGCATCACTGGCTTTGCCTCTCCAAGAACCCAACCCCATGCAAATGAGGACAAACTGAGCTCCTTGAGAAACAGAAGGCAAACAGACCGCTAGGACTGCTCTCCCAGGCTGCTCTCCATGGGAGCTCACGGGCAACTTTCCGGTGAGCTGTCATATGCTTCATTATCCGCACCAAATAGAAACTCCTTTTTATATCATAGGTCTTTTAGAATGCATGCCTTTTGAAATACTGAAATGTAAACTCCCTAAGGCTAGGGCGTGAACCACGTGTGACTGTGGGTACCTCGTAGTCCCTACTAAGTTATCCTGACTACTGAGGGTGTATGATAGATATTTGTTGGACAAATTAATATTTAATTACTTCATGAAAACACCTCTATTTATCATTCAAATGGCCTTTTACTTCTACGGTCATAATACAACAATTCCCTGTCTCAGAAGCTTTTGCTGATATCATTTTCTCTAGCACAGTTATGTATAATTTCCCTTAAAATGCCCATTGAAGTGCCCAACACGAAGATAAGAGGTCTGCTTTCCTGTTGGTGCTCCCACTCAGCCATAATTATCTGTCATAAGAGGCACGAAGAGGTGTGAGGATGAAAGCTGGCGAGGCCGGGTGTGCTCCCTCCAAGTCCTGAAATGAGGGACAATTATCAGCGGCCTCGAGTGCTGGGGGCAGGCAGGGCAGACAGGATTAACTGTGTGGGGCCACTTGTTCTGAATGTCGTAGAACTCGAGCCTTTCCACCCCCACCCTACCACAACCCACTCGACATGCAGACACACCCCAAGAGGAACACATACACACACATACATACTCAAAGAGACACCACACCCACCCACACACCCACCCCACCCCACACACACCCAAACACATACACATGCAAAGAGACACACATAGAAACACACTGGGAAAACACACACACACAGAAATATACAGAGCAACATACATAGAGGCCCACACACTGAGAGGCACACAGGCACGTAGGCACACAGAAACATACAGCCACAGAAGCACATACAGAGAACACGCATGCGCTGATCCCTCCTTCTCTCTGAAGGCGTGTCCCCCGATGCACAGGTTTGGAGATCTAGAAAGTGCGGATTCATGTACCGGCATCCACAACCTGTAAGGGCCCAGGTGGGACTCACCTGCTTTCCAAGACATAAGATTCTAATATACTGTAACCTGTAATTTCTTGCTCGGGGTCGTGACCATGCACATTCCATGGTGCGCTGTGCAGTCATACTGTGGTTTTTCTCAGCTCCGTGCCTCTCCTCCGCCTTGCTAAAATATTTAGTTCCCCACTCCATTTTTCATCATGTTCCCTGTGGCCGTCCCTGTCAGATGCCCCATCGTCGTTCTCAGGAGGATGTGCGACAAAGGCATCGCCTTGCACCGGCAGGAGACAAGACCTAAGTGGTCAGCGCCGGGCCAGCACAAGAGGTCTGATGGGAAGGTAGAGAAGAGGTGGCCCTGGATGCCGTTCATGTGTTGTGCCGACAGCGGCCTTTATCTACTAACTCCCTGGCTCCCTAGAAAGTTCAAGTTCGAGGTAAAGAAGCACTCCTTTAGAGTGAAGGTGGTCGAGAAGTGTTAGGAGGCCTGGTTACATACAACTTTGAGAGATACAAGAATCTTGACACATATTTTTTTACTGGCTGGGAAACCAGTTTCCTGGTCCCTGTAATGAGCCAATAGGGCCTACCTGGACATGCTAGGTTGTTTCTGGAACAAATAACAAGGAATGTTGCATCTCTTTAAGTACCATTGTGTGCCACAAAGGTGTGTGATTGTTACCGAGCATGTTTGTAAGGAGCTCCCAGAAGGTGCAAACCGTTAGCATGATTGACTGCTAACTGAAAAGGTAATCAGCTCCCGTTCATTCAGAGGCACCCAGGAAGAAAGACCTGACAATCCACTTCCCCCAAAATCAGTCATTTAAAACTCTATGCAGAAAACCCTACGGACCTCAGGTCTGCTCTGTGCTGCGTTGGATTGCCAGGAGTCAGAATCGGCTCTACGACAGCAATTATTTTGTCTGAGGGATGGGTAGCGTTAATTAAGTTAGGAGTTGGGCAGCTAACCGCAATGTCAGCAGTTCAAAACTACCAGCTGCTCTGGGGGGAAAAGACAGGGCTTTCTACTCCTGTAAAGAGTTACAGTCTCAGAAACTCTTGGGGACAGTTCTACCCTGTCCTACGGGGTCGCTATGAGTCGGCATTGACTTGATGGCAGAGAGAGAGAGCACTAATTAGTATTCATATTATGATTTCTTACTATTGTTAAATTCACCATGGTGATTCATCATAGTCTGAAACAAACCACAACAGGAGCCAGAGATTAAACCCATTTACGTGAGTCGACTGTGGCTCCCGGGGAGCTGGCATGTGCCAGAGTGGGGCTGAGCGCCGTATGGTTTCTGGGCATCCTCTTCGGAGTCTGATCGTCACATCTTCCTTCTGCTGCACCACTGGGTGGGTTCAAACCCCAAATATTTCGGCTGTATTTGATCTCTGTCACAAGCACTCAACTCTGTGTATCCTGAAAGCAGCCACAGACAATACGGAACATAGCTGAGTTCTGATGAAACTTTGTCTCCAACATTAACCTGGGGCTGGGGACGGGGAGTGCATTTGACCTATAGGTTATGACTTGCTGACTCCTGCTCCAGGCTAGGAGATTGATAAAGACCCTCCCAGCTTTACAATCGATACATCCAAGGCTCTCAGCCGCCATACTCTTTTTTCTAACTGAGGTGTGAATTGCTCTTAAGAACTCTGTCTCCATGTGTCATATTTTAGTGCAATAACTCTCAAACTCGAGTTATGCTCATTCCCCTTCAAAGGAACAAAGGCCTACGATCGCTGTGATAGTTAGGTGTTGTGTCCACTTGGCTAGGCCAGAAGTCCCAATGGTTTGTCAGCTGAGGCCTAGTAACCTGCCATGATGTGACCTAACATAATGTAATCAACTCCATGATTGGATCTGCCAGAATCCGCCAAGCAGTTGTAAGAAGAGACGGGGAAGTGCAACCCCTTATTAGGTCCCCAGCACTGATGCAAATGAAATAAGGCTTCTTTGGGGGCAGGACCGACTTCCTACATAAATATATAGAAAGCTCACTCTAATTTTGCCGAGTTTGGAGCCTGCATCTGGCTGGTCAACATCTGATTCTTTAGACTTCAGCCAGCAGCCTGCCATGGTACAGGCTAGTCCTGGGAGCCATCGGGAACCTGCCATCTGTCCTTCAAACACTGCATTTTGGCTTTTCTGGTCCCAAGCCTGACCTGCCGCCCTCGGCGTCATCACCCTCTGCAGCCTGTGGTGCTCCTGTTGGTCCCGGGTGCATCAGTCCCCAAAGCCCTGGAGTCAGAACCCCACCCCCCCAACTTGAAACTGGACTGGGTCTACTTACTTTTACAACTAGGCGAGGCATTTCCTTGATAGAAATTTCTTTCATATAACCACAAATTCACTGCCTTTGAGTCAATTCCAACTCGTGGCAGCCTTATAGGACAGGGTAGAACTGCCTCTGGTATATGTTTTCTGTTAGTTGTGCTTCTTTCAACAACCCATCCTCGTTACGATAATGCTCTTTACAATATGAAAGCTCATCCCCCAAACTAAACCCACGGCTGTTGCGCGGACCCCAACTCCTGGCCATCCCCTGTGTGTCAGAGTAGACCGGTGCTCCACAGGGCTTTCCAGTGGCTGAGATCCGCAGTGCTTTCTTCTGAAGAGCTTCTAGACGGACTCAAACAGTAATCGTTCAGTAAGCAGTTGAGGGTGCTAATCATGTGCACCGCCCCTCAGGGGACTCATGCAAGCTCATATACAGTTGCAAAATGAAAACAAATTCCTAAACCAAATATAATAAAAAACCCAACTGCAAAACCAATAAAATTCAAATTAGTGGCATTAATTTAACGCAACGAATGAGGCTGTTATGCCGAAACTAAGTTGCTGATCACAGAGTGGGGAGCATCCTGGCGCAGCCGCAGAGTTGGAGGCATCCCGGCCGTCCCTGCTGCAGGATGTCTCGCTTCTCCCTCGCCAAACCTTCCCGGATTTGCACCCCCACCAGCCGTGCACCGGTGGTCCTCTTCTCACGGGGACGTGGGCTTTGGACGCAGTGATCACTTTCTGAAATCTCACAGGAATATACCTGTTTCCAAGGCCAGGGAGGGACCTGCGCAAGAGACAGACACTCCCCCACCACCACCACCAACAACACCACTGAAGCTGGAGCTTTGCGCCCACAGGCTGGCTCAAAGGCACCTTCCTTGTAGAGCACCCTACTGACTTCCAGCTCTTCCTTCTAGAGCTAAGGACCTCAGAGCCTGGGAAGCAGGGGCTTCTTGCACACTTGGTTAGCCAGAAGCCCGTTGCGGACATTTCCAAATAACAAAGAGATACTGCTTCAAAATCTCAAGTGTCCACCACACCACTTGGGAGGCAGAAACGTACTTGAAACCTATTTTGGTTTTTCTAGGATTCTCACAAGTGGGCCGACAAGCAGGCTCATGATCAATAGTGAAAAGATGGATGCTGTCAAGGTCACTCTCCTCGGATCCATAGTCAGTGCCCACGGAGCAGCAGTCAAGAGACCAAACAGTGCACTGCCTTGGGCAGATCTGCTGCCAAAGACCTCTTTGTGATGCTAAAAGTGAACATGCCACCTGAGGACGACAGTGTGCCTGATCTAACTAAGCCATGGTGCTTCCAATGGTCTCGGATGCATGAAGAGCTGGACCGTGAATAAGGAAGCCAAAGAATTGGTGGCTTTGAATTACAGTTCTGGCAAAGAATTTTGAACATACCTTGGACTACCAGAACAAACAAATCTGTCTTGGAAGAAATCAAGCCAGACTGCTCCCTGGAAGCAAGGATAAAGAAGCATCACCTACTTTACTTCGGACAGGTCCTAAGAGAGACCAGTCCGTGGAGAAAAACATCATGCTTGGTAAGGCAGAGGGTCAGCCAAAAAAAGGGGGAAGACCCACAATGGGTCTTGTGGGTTGACATGGCGGCTACACCAAGGGGTCGCGAGGATGATAGGGGCAGATCAGGAGAAGGAAGTGTTTAGTTTGCTTGTACACAGGGTTGCTCTGAGCAGGAACTGACTCGCCATCTTCTATTACCAACAGCACATTCTCTCACATTAAATTCTGGGGTCCAGAATGATCCATTTCCCTTTTTCTATCTTCAAGGACACCCTACAGCGAACCTCTGGGTAAGGGGTGCTGATATTTAAGTTATCTGGCATCAATCATTAAAGCAGTATTTCACAAATTGAAGTCCACAATTTTAATGAGAAATATAAATGGTACAGACATCCTTAAAAAAAAAATCAAACATGTCATTACCATATAACCCATACCATATGAGCACTCCCACTCTTGGGCAGATCTCCCAGAAAAATGAAAACTTATGTTCACAATAAAAACTTGTACATGAATGTTTATAGCAGCTTTATTCATAGTAGCCCCAAACTGAAAATAAATGAAATTGTCTTTCAACAAGTGGGAAGGACTAAACAAGCTGTGCACACCTACACCGTGGAATCCTGCTCAGCAACTTAAAACAGAACAACACAGCAAACTTCATTGCTCCTTCATGCAAGTCCTTTATGAAACACTGTGCATCTAACCTAAAGTCTGGAGGCTCAAACCCACCCAGCAGTGCTGTGGAAGAGGGTTTGGTGTCTGCTTCCATAAAGATTGCAGCCAAGACCACCCGCCGGAGCAGTTCTACTGCATAGCACATGGGACCATCAATCCGGAAGCAGAGACACCACACATGACCTCATCTCGGGTGGCACCGACTGGGCTGGTGAGCCTGGTTCAGAGGACCACAGAATGTCAGAGCTGTGCATTGCACTTGAGTTCCATTGTTATGACAGAGTGGAAGACACTTGGACAGACCCAAGAGCATGGAGTGGAGACCAGGGCCTGTGGCCTATTGGGTAGAAGAAAAGTGGCAGGATTTGACTTTTCAAATCCTGGAAAAGAGGCCACCGAGCAGCAGAGGCAGGTAGGAGGGATTCCTGCAGTGACTCAGTAAGGAATGACAGTGACCGGGGTCAGGGCGCATCTCCCCATGCAGATGGTGAGAAATGGTCAGAGTCTCATTGATTTTGAAGGAGAGTCAACAGAATGTCCTGACCTATTCTGGTGAGAAGTGTTTCCGAGTGAGAAAATGAAAGAATTTTTAGCTGAGCAGCACGAAAGATGGTAAAAGGAGTCGATTGGGTGGAGGAGAGGGGCATCATGGTTGGGTAGGTTCAGTTTGGGTTGTTAGTTAGGGATTCAAGGGGAGACACCAGGAAGGCTGTGGATACACCAGGGTACATCACAAAGTATTGCTATCCACCACCACCACCCCAAAAAATCACAAATACCTTTATTTAAACAAAAATACCCGAATGCGAAGCTATTGCTTTGTAATATATCCAGGTCTACACGCTTCTGAAAGTATTGCTGGCTCTATAACCCTTCTCTGCAGAATTCTGTGCTCTTCACAAAGAGCTCAACTGACATTCCTCTCCAGTGCCCTTCGAGTTTGTGGAGAAGCCCTGTGGCAGAGTGGTGACGAGTTGGGCTGCTAGCCTGGTAACCACAAAGTCACAGTTCAGAACCACCCGCCTCTCCCTGGGAGAAAGAGGAGGCTTTCTACTCCCATAGAGAGTTACAGTCTCGACAACGCTAGTGGATATATGATCTCCCTTGTTCATAGCAGCACAGTCCACAGTAGTAAGAAACTGCAAGCAGTCCAAAGGTCCAACTGTAGAAGAATGGATAAAGAAACAATTGTATATGCACACAATGGAATACTATGCACCCCTAACAACAGCTATGAAAGCATGACGCACCGCATGACTTGGAAGGACCTGGAAAACTTTATGCTGAGTCAGTGAGTTAGTTAATTGTGCCAGCCTGGCCGATAATCACATGTGGTGCTGGTTGAAAGGCGGAGGGATAAATGGGTGGTGAAGCCTCGCCTTTCTAGTTCTCGGATCTCTTGCTTTGTGATGGTCGCACCAGGGTGCAGCTGCCTTAGCAGTTCCCTGCTCCAGCTTGCAAGATTGACTTCCTACAAGACATCCCCAAGGAGAAGCTACATGGACCTATCCCGATGCAGCCCTGGGTGCTGGAGCAGCCGTGTGGAGACCCCTGCTAGTGCTGAGATGCTTGTTCGTTCATTGACTCAGCTTTCCTTCTGCAGTCGGCATCATTACCTCTGTTTTGTGAGGTGGAAGACTTTGTGAACTGGTGTTGGGTTAATGGGTTAATGTTGGACTTGTGGGCTTGGGCAGCATTGGGTTGGGATGTTTTCGTGATGCACACTTTCTTTACATAAAACTCTCTCTTATAAGTGAGTCGCCGTGGATTTGTTTCTCCAAAGTACCTAGACTAATACAGTCAGTCACACAAGGGCAAGTAGTGTATGAGCCCACTACTATAAGGAGAAACACCAATGGAACAAATCTTAGGGACCAATTCCTGAACAAACGGGGAGAAAGCTACCTACTGGCCATGAACCACACAATACCTCCCTTTTACATACCTCACAAGAGCCACCTTGAAGGAGGAGACCTCCCATTGTGTGGGGTCATTCCTTCATGAGGGGAGAAAGGGGAGGAGACCATCCACTTGAGGTCATACAGCATTGAGACAAGGCTGGCACAAATCAATGGGGCCCCCACAGGAATGGGAGCCTTGCCGAAAAATTAAGCTAAGACCAGAGCAGGGGAGCATCTAAATTTTTCAGAAGACAGTGCAGTTCTGTTGTTGAGTATAGTGGGTGAATCAGAAGGAGCAACCTCACAGCGGGAAGGGATGCTAAACAATGATTGTAGGGAACCTAAGGAGACAACGGGCCAGATTTTATATTCCTGGGTAGACACTATGAATACACTTCTACCCAACCCTCAGTGAATCACGCCAGGGACTAAGCACCAGGATGACCTTGGTCCCTGACCTTTCAGGCAGCATGGCATAACCCATGGGCTATGCTGGAAGGACTTAACATAGAGGCCCAGCAGAAAGAACTGAGCCCTGTCTCAAAGGTGCCTACACCCTTACACTGAGAACTGGAGTACTTGGCTGGGAGAGGAAGCAGAGTGGCTGCCCCGGACCTGTGGAAGTGGCAGTCATTGAACCTTGGCGGGGAACCCCCGGCTTGGTGGGTGTCCAATAGAAAGGGACCCCAAATCACCATACTACTTAGTGCCTCGATGCTCCCCTCACAGTGACATGACAGGCTTTGATCTGTTGGGCAGGGAGCTGAACTTGGAAGAACTGGTCCAGGAAGTTTCCCCCTGGCACCAATACCCATGCTTAGGGCAAACAGAGCTCCACTGAATGGGCAGTAGAACCGTGTGGAGATGGAACCATGATGCTGCTACCTTATACTGCAGGGGGATGATTGACAAGGTTGTACTTTTCTGTTTCTATGTGTTTTTATTTTCTTGTCTTTGTTTTTTGTATCTGCTAGTTGGTTGGTTGCTGCTGTTGGGGTAGGTGGTCTTATGGAGTTTTGATTTTGTCATAATACAACCACCAAAGTAAACCTGAGCCATGCCTATCCCAGGGATGAGCAGATGGACTCTGGTCTCCCACATAACTCTAGCCCCAGTCCAAGAACAGTTCGTTCTGATAACGTGGCCCTGCTCCATACTCACCTTCATGAAATGATCACTGACTATAAGGGTGATCCAGCAAAGTGTGGTGAAGAAAGTAGATGGTGCCCTCAATCAGGATAGTGTCTGGAGTCTTAAAGACTTGTATTCAAACATGCAGCTATCGAAGAGAGGAGTCAGCTAAGTCCACATGGAAAAAGCACACCAGCTTGTGTGATCCAAAGACGACAATAACAAAATTCAAATCTGACAAAGGGGAAAGTATCAGAACCTACATTACGAACACCCAGTTTGTAGAAGGCTACAGAGGACAGTGGGAGCCCCAAACTGATCGACAAAGTATCTAGTTAGATTAAGCCACTGGCAGATCCCCTCCAGCCACAGGCACAGGTCTCCAATAGCTTTACTATCAGATAGGGATCATCGTAATAATGATTATACTGGATTGAACTTGATAACTTGATTAGTTGACCTCCGTCTTGACCCAACCTGAAATTGTTTTAGGTGCAAGCATTTCTTGCGTGTCCCATGACAAACATGTCTTCACTGGGCTTTTAAATACTGATGTGATCTTTCTTACTCATTATTTGTATTTTTATCTTTGTGTTATTATTTGATCATTATCACTTTATTTTGTTTCTGTTTTTTATTGTATCTGTTGGGTTTTCCAATTTATGGCGCATAGAAGGAATATATGCATAGAGATAATAACTGAGGCAGGAGTTTACAGGGAGGATAAGGGTTGGGGTGGGAAACAGGGAGGGGGAGGGGGGAACAAACAATGTATGAGGGAGTGGGGAGGGAGCACTAGAACTGATTGTGATTACACAACTCATTTTAAAGTGATTTAACCATGGGGTGGGGGTGGGATGTTCTAAATTGATTGGGGTAATGATTGTATAATTCTTCTTGATACGATTCAACTATTGAATTGTATATGTGGATTATGTGTCAATAAAACTGTAAAAAAAAGGAGCTCTACAACATAGAGCTGCAGCATGAACTTCTGCTAAATAAACTTTGAACTAATAATAATAATAAAAGGGTTCTAGTCTCAGAAACGCACAGGGGCAGTTCTACCCTGTGCTATAGGGTTGCTAAGATTTGACATCGACTCTACGACAGCGAGTTTGGATTTGGAGTTTTGAGTCTGGGGGCCAAGGGAACATCTTCAGAGGCAAGATCAAAGCTGTAGAGTCGGTGTGGTTAACTTTCATTTACCAAGGCAAGTCTCATAGGGCAGCCTTTACTATACTCAAAAAGCAAGCAACTTTTTAAGTGCAACTTCCTGTCAATTTTCTTTAAATTTCTTCATAATAAGCCCCTGGGGTTATCCTGTGTTCTTGGAGAAAATCTATCAAGCTAAACCCTTTGGAATCTCCAAAACCAGTTGCCATAAACTTCCGAGCTGACCTCTCCACTTTGAATGTAATGGCTCAGCAGATGCCCTTAGAAGCCACTGCTTTGCTTAGACATTTGTTCCCCTTCAAAGCACCTTAAGGAGACGAAGACAAGTGTGTTACTGTAGCCGTCCACTAATGGCAAAGATAGGTTTTTAATATTTTCTGCTTTCTTTTTGATTGAGGTTTATCTATGTCATGTCTAGTTATTGTTGTTGGGTGGTTTGTTTGGCGTTTTTGTATGTTTGCTTCCTGTTTGTATTGTGTATGAGTTTGTGTATATGAATTCCAGGATATGTAGATCTATGAAGATAGTAACTGGATTGATAATCACCTACAGGCATAGCAGAGGAGGGTGGGCGGTTGGGATGCTAAAAACAAAGACAAGAAGAAAATGTTCTAAAGGATTGTGGTGGTGATTGCATACATCTTCTTAATGCAATTGAACAACTAAATTGTATGATATGTAAAACATATGTCAATAAAGTGATTGAAACATAAATAAAATAAAATGTAAATCCATAAGATTTCTAGGACAGTGGTTCTCAACCTTCCTAATGCCGTGACCCTTTCACACAGTTCCTCATGTTGTGGTGACCGCCCAACCATAAAATTATTTTTGTTGATACTTCAGGACTATCATTTTGCTACTGTTATGAGTCAGGCGACTCCTGTGAAAGGGTCGTTCGACCCCCAAAGGGGTCGAGACCCACAGGTTGAGAACTGCTGATCTAGAAGACAAGCTATGTGGTCTTCTGTTGGGTAATGAGGGTTTAGACACAAAACTGAAAGCGTAATTCATGGGGAAAATGGATTAAGTTAGGCTTTATTAAAATAAAGTTAATAGACTCGATAAAACCACAAAGAAAAGGAGAGCAGAGAAAGCGTCCTAGGGCTAAGCCCCTGGGCCTTCTAACACTTCCAGCATCGAATGAGCAATACTCTGGAACTCCCGTGACTGGAGGATGAGAAATAATTGGAGATACAAATTTGGAGCTCAGCAGACAAACAGTATGTAAGTACCCAGGAGGCTATGTGTGTACACCTAGAGGGTGTATAAGGCAGAGGAACAAAGAGGATCCCCTCAGGATTCCCCAAGGCTAAGAGTCAAGAAGATGGGCGGCATAGGAGACTGAACAGGAGCAACCCTGACGCAGGGGAAGAGCCAAGAGACAGTGCCCTTCCAGAGGCTGAGGTGCTTCAAGGACAGTGATCAATGTGTCCAAATGAACTGGCAAACCGAGGAGGCTGGGATTTAGCTATTGCACTGGCCAAGCTGAAGCCACGGGAACAATGATATGGGTCATTTTGATGGAGTGACAGATGCCTAATTGGAATGAGAGAGCTCAGGAGGGGACAGAAGAAAAGAGGTGGGAACAACTAACCAGGACAATCCCACTGTGAAATTTTCTGACAAGCCCATCAGAAATACTGGCAGGATCTGGAGGTTAAAGACAGAGAGTTTATGTAAATAGTGGAAATTGCAGCCAGATTTGCAACCTGATGCGAACAGTCCAGCAGGAGGGAAGAGAAAGAACTCCGGCAGCTGACCCTTCAGTGAGACATCGCAGAGCGGGGCCTCCTCAGCCGGTGTCTGTATTTGTTGTGGTTAGTTGCTCTGGGGTCCATCCCAGCTCCACAGGAAAGAAGCCGAGATTCACATACATCTGTCATGTTCGGAGGAGTTTCAACCTTGGCTCAGCTTCCTCATGAGGCGCTCATATTCTGAGCAGTACCCAAGAACACAAGTTGAGTCAATGACATGGAACCTCAACCCAACTGCCCTGAAAAGAAGGAAGTAGCAAACCAACTCCATCGACACTTTCTCAAAGTCGGTTCTACAATCATCTAGCAATTCAAAAGTTTGTACTTTCAAGCCACCAAGGGTCTCTTGAGGACTGCCAAGGGCTTCAATAAGTTCACGGGGAAATAGAATGAAAAGATAATGGAATTGTTCCACAAACTTTTTGAAGCCCCCCCCAAATATTAAAAAGAGAATTAAAACAAAGTCATCATGATGGCTTTGAACTATGTAAATAATAAATCCCAGAACCAAACCAGTTGCCATTTAATTGATTCTGATTAATGTTATGCATTAAATGAATATATACTTCAACACATTGACATTTCCAAGTTACCAAAGTTTTTTATTTTATTTTACGGGACTGAACATCAGCTTACGCATACACAGTTAACAGTGTTTTACGGAGCCCTTGTGGTACTGTCGGGTGGGTGTTGAACTATTAACTGCAGTGGTTCCAATTCACCAGCAGCCCCATGGGAGAAAGGTCAGGCTTTCCACTCCTATAGAGATTCACAGCCTCGGAAACCATCTGTGATGTCGCAATGAGTCACAATCTGCACAGAGACCATGGTTTTGTCTGTATTTTGCATCACCGCAGTGACAGGGCATAATCTTTGTTGTTGTGGATGCCTTTGCACCCATCCCGTCTCAGGGACCTTATGTCCAACATGGACGAGCCCTGCTCACGACTGCTATGTTTGAGCCCATTGGTGCAGCCGCTGTGTCCATCCATCTCATTGCGGTTTGCATCTCATCTGGTTTACAAAACACCTCCCTCTTCACCAGCCTATGACACTGTTCTGACAGAAAGTGTATTAGTGGCTGCCTTGACCTGGGGTGAGAAATGGGTGTGACTACAAACGGGCACCAGGTTTCTTGGGGGGGATAATGGAATTGTTTTAAGATTCTATGTGGTGATGAAATATAGTGAGAGCCATTGAGTTGTGCACTTAAAACAAGTGTATCACTTTATAGCATGTAAATTATATGTCAATAAGCTGTTAAGAAAAGAAATATATGTCCTGGGTCCTTTTGGAGGGGGCTGGGAGAAGTTGCTACACTCCAGTACCAGCCTGTTTTGCTCAGCCAGAAAGAAAGCAGACAACATTAAAAACTGAAGCAGCTTTAAAATGGGTGTACAGGTAATGCAGGCCACCATCCAGCAAAACTCCTCTTATATCGGATCAGGGCTGTGATGTGTCACATCCATTAGATCAGATCAGGGCTGTGACCTGAGTAAGGGTGTCACATCCCACCCTGATCCCCTTACAACGGATTAGTAAATCCTATCAGATGGCATCAGGAAGATGATTACATCATCGCATAACTGCCAAATTACATCATTACAGAACTGCCAAGCTACTGTGTGTGTGTGTGTGTGTGTGTGTGTGTGTGTAGAGAGAGAGAGACACAATTCAATCTATAGCATTGCATGTTTTGTTTGATGTGATAATGGCAAGTAATTATTTTTTAGTTCTTACCTCAAATGTTTGAAATTATATGACATCTGGAATTTGCTTTAAAACAGTCCAATGGTAGTGGTAGATGTGGGGAAGGCAGGTGAGGCTGGAAGGTGCACAGTGTAGAAGTGGGAGAGAAATGAAACAAATTTGAAAAGATCTTGACAATCACTGGAATGGAGTGACTAATCAACAAACTGTTCATTATTCTATTTTCTTTGCCTTTGTTGACATTAAAATCATTCACCAGGAAGAACAGGTTGGGTGCTTATCCAACCAGATACGTTGATCATCCTGCTCCAGGTGCACAGGGAGTTCCCTTTTTGCCCTTCAACATTAACTCAGGGGTGTGATGAGAACCCTGGTGCATTGTGGTTATGCACTGGACTGCTAACTGCTAGATCAGGAGTTTGAAACCACCAGCGGCACCAAACAAGAAAGAGGGAGCTTTCAACTCCTATGAAGAGTTAAAGGCTCAGAAACTCAAAGAGGCAGCTTTCTCCTGTGCAACAGGGTCACTATCAGTCTGCATCAACTCAAGGGCCATAAGTTTTGGTTTTGATCTGGACTGGCCTTGAATCCCTGCCCTAAGGCCCTATCCCACAGGGCACATGATGTGTAGCTCATCGTGGGTCCCCGCCAGAAAAAAAGCCCAGATAGGGGGTTTAAATGGAGGGAAAATGTTTGGAGAAACGATGTACAAATGCACTTTACACAATTG
>NW_022111300.1:22418353-22427049 GCF_000313985.2 Echinops telfairi
GCTGTCCCCCGCAGGGCCATGGGTCAGTGAGGGGCATCATGTCTCATAGTGGGGCTGGCCATGTGGTCCTCTCTGTGGACTGGCTGCTCTAATTGGGGTCATTGTCCTCAAGGCCTGGTGGGCCAAGATGTGCTCCAGTCTCTCCTCCTCCCCCTTCATCTGCTCTCTAGGGGACTTTTTTTCTCCCTCTGGTTCATGTGCTTCTGAGTCCCGTCCCCCCCCCAGTCTGCCATTTGCCTCGCTGGTTATGGAGGGAGCACTATTGACAGTCTTACTGTCACTCAACCCCCATCACTGATATTCCACCATCGGCGCACACCCTTCTTTCTTTTTGCTCCATGCAGCTGTGAGCAGACGCTCAAATCCTGCTCCCTTCATGTATTCACTGAGCACCTTAGGCAAGTGGCTTCCTTTCTCCACGCTCCTGCTTCCTTGTCTGTTGGGAGAGTGAACTGGTGAATACAAGCAAAACGCTCAGCATAAGCCTGTGCTTGGCGAGAAGCGCCCAGCCCTTGCCAGCCCCTCCTTGGTCAATGAGCCATCCCGCAGCCGTGCCTTTGGGGGATCTTCAAGTTGAGGATCCTTTCCAGCTGTTTCAATGTCATCGCCTGTGGCCCAGGAATGATCCTTTCTGGGCTCTTGGAGTCTCTGGGCATGTGGATGCTCTCTAAAAGACTGGGTGCTCCGTCTACCCAGAGACCCCACCCAAGAAAGTCCCGGCACTCAGCTTCTGCAAAATGAGCCACTGAAAAGCCCCTGGGCAAGGGGGCACCCTTCCACCATGCCAGGCGTGGAGTTGCCAGGAATTGGAATGGACATGTCGTCCATCAATGGTTCTAGGCTGCTGTCCGAGTTGGAGATCGCTGCGGGGCCAGCACGGCTGGACCAACACCAGCTTTGTGTGTAGCTCTCAGCACTTCTTCCAAATCAGGCTGATCTTTTCCCCTTTTTCCTTTGGAGCGCAGGGCAGCTTGAGCTGCAGTTCTCTCTTCGCAGGCTCCCTGTCCCTGGACAGGGACGGAAAGGAGGAAGAGCCGAGCAGTGAGGGCGAACGCCGGCTCCTCTGCAGGGAGTCATTTTCCCTTCACAACCTTAATTCTTTGCCCTTTTAAACCAGAGCTATTAGTACTCTAATTTGCATTGAATGGTCCCCTAGCAACCATCACGCAGAGAATTAGATACCAACTTGCCTCAGATACTGCTAGATGTACCAAAATCCTAGCTCCTCCGCCAGAATACAATTGGAAATGTGATGAGCAGAAACGTAAACAGCTTTTACTACATTCTCATGCATCAACCGTCTCCTTTTCAGAAGAGCCACACGAATGCCATGGGGGTAGGACACAGAATTTAGATAAATCCCATTTCTCTCTCGCTGGTAAAGTTATGACAAAACAATGTCGTAAATGTCCCCCTCCTGAAATATATTTGGGCTCACAGCAGTGCCACTGCTCTGAAGGATAAGGTCAAGGTTTTAAAGGATCGACAGTATTTAAGTAAGATCATTTCATTGTATTTTAAAATGTCAATTTGGGCTCCACCTTTTCAGAAAGTGAGATGCTAGTAAACAAATTCCCTAAAAGGAAACAAACAAACAGACTGTGTTGCTAGTGTTTGCCTCTGTCTGTGATGCAAACAATCCCTCTGTGCTTGATAACTAGTCATCAACTGTTTATCAAGGGCTTCATAAAATTCTTGAATTTTTAACAATCCCCAGGGTTCTGGCACCCCACTGGAAGGCAACCTACAAGGACAGATCAAGTGCATCATGTTCCTAAATAGCAATCAGGTGAGAAGATGGAATAAAACAAAGCTAGAGGTGTAAAATAGAGGTAAGGAATTAGCAGCTATGAAACAGCATTCTATAAAGTTCTCTCTCCCGTATTCAAATAACACTCACACTGGGTTATAAGAAACTTCTGACACTGAAGGGACAGCCTTCCCTAGTTTCAGTGTCCTTAAGAATAAAACAAGTCACATGCCAAGAAGTGCCAGCTTCCTAAACCTCAAGTAGGTCACATTTCTCCGGAGGGTCCCCATAAAGCAAAGACTGTGTCCTGCAGTGAGTGAATGTCCTCATCAACCTCAGGTTGATGGTCTGACCTCCTGCCGGCAATTAGGTGAAAGCAATTCTACAGGAAGCAGAGCCCAGCCAGGGTCCAGGGACCAGCATCCCCACATTCCCAGCTTCATCCCTAGCAGGTGGCACTGTGGGCGGATTTCATAGCCTTTACATTGGCTTGAAGGCTTTTGCTGAAGACCAGATTGTAGAGTTTGGAATTGTTCTGCTGGGCAGATCTCCCTGCCTGGAGCACAGTTAAACACAAAAACTGAACCTACCGGCTTGGATCCTATTCAGACTCATAGCAATCCTATGTAGGTTTCTAAGGGTATTTAGGGTTTCCAAGGCTGTAACTCTTTATATCAGCAGAAGAATTCATTTTTCTCTCATGGAGCAGCTGGTGGATTCAAACTGCTGACCTTGCAGTTAGCAGCCCAACACTTTGACCCATGACACAGTCACCAGCCATTATACCTGACCCTTGTGTCCTAGTTGACAATCAGGCTCATGGAGGAACAACACTCGCATAGGAAAGCAGAGAACTTTCCAGAGGACAGTGGATTCTCTACTTGGACGTGAGTAATGCCTACTCTGAAACATAAAGTGCACCAAGAAATGCAGACACTAACTAGCTAAACTGTGACCTGAAGCGCTAGTGGTTCAGTGGTGGAATTCTTACTTCCCAGGAGGAAGACCTGGCCGCCAGCAGTCATGTGTCAGTGGTGCATGCGCCATATGTTGTTACAATGCTGAGCAGGTTTCAGTGATGGACTAAGACATTTGGTAATCTACTGCCAAAAATTAGCTAATGAAAGCACTACACGTCACAACTATTGGGTCCACAACCAACGATGGGGGCAGCACAAGACAGGGTGGCATTTCATGCCACAGTCCACAGGGTCACCACAGGTCAGACACCCATTGACGGCAGTGAACCACACAGGTCAGCTCCACGGAGGAAGAGTGGTTGAGAGGAAACTGACATTTCCACACTGAACTGAGAAAGTTCCTCAACTTTATCTGTCTCTTTCCCAAAGTCCAAAAGAGGGGAACGTCGCCTTCTTCCCTGGAAATTGGCATTCGATGAAAAGCTTTCATTTTTTAAATAAACTTTAGATTGAAATATAGCATGCATGCAGAAAAGTCCATGGATTGGAAGTAATGGATTTTCACAAGAAAAACCAGGGCAGGAAACAGAACATGACCTGTCCCAGCAGTCCCCTTGTTTCCCTTTCCATTTACAATTCCTGCTCTAAAGGGAACCATGTGGATTGGTTTCTCCTGTTTGTTAAGCCTTACATTTAATGGCTGCTTGCAGTAAATATTTACGTCTGGTTTCTATCACTCACCATGTGCCTGTGAGATTCATCTACATGGTGGTGAGTGGGCAGAGACAGCTCATTCTTATCATTGTATAGTATTCTGTTGTGTGAATAAATCACAATATATGCGTTTTACTTTTGATGGGAATTTGAGTTGTTGCTGATTTTTAGATACTATGAACAAAGCTTATATGAACATTCTTATAAATTCTCTTGGGTATACACAGTTGAATTACTGACTCATAAGACATAGCTTTAGCTGAAAGTATATAAAGTCTTCCAGAGTGGTTATACCAAAATGGTAATATGTTACTAAAAAATTGTTTTACTTGTAGTGCCCTAAACTGGAGAAATTGTGACTGATTCAACACATTAATATGTACCTAGTAACAACTGCCGTCTAGCATCTCCAGGAGCCATGAAATAAACAGATTGTAAATTCAAAGCAAAGGGTTTAGTCGAGAGGCAAAGGGACAATTATTCACTCATTCAACAAACAAGAATAAGTTATTCAGGGTGTGAGTACTAATGAAAGGATTTGCTTCTCATTAAGATAAGAAACAAGGCAAGAAGGACTTCTCTCTCTCTTATAATTTAGCATTAAATTGCAAATAGTACCCAATGTATAGCATGAGGAATTACTTAGAGCCAAAAGAGCCTCAAGAGAAGCGCACCTATCTATTTGCAGCTGATATGAGAAGAGATATGGAAAACCTTAGAGAATTCTCAGTCAAATTAACTCAGACAATAAGATAAGTCAGTAAAGTGAACGAATGTAAAGTTAAGCTCCAGAAATCACACAAGTGACAACGAGCTAGACATTACAATGGTAGAGCAAATCTCTTTTATCATCACGCAACAGTGAAAGACATGGGGGTTTCCAAAAGTTCGAGGGAGAAGTCCATTATATTTTAATTCCATTTGTCCATGAACCTTTTGAAGCCCCTCTTATGTAGAAATAAACTTAAGGAATAAGAAAACCTTCAAATTCTTGAAGACTGACAAGTTGATGGGAGCAAAGGGAAAACAACCTTTGTTCTTGGACAGGAAGACTCGACAATGTAAGATGTCAGTTCTTCTTAAAATAATCAATACATTTAATGGCATTTCTATGAAAATACTAATGAGCACTTTCTATGGGAATAGATAAGAAGGCACTGAAATTCATATGACAGGTCACAAAACATAGTGGGCGGTTCGATTTATATGAAATGCTCAGGATGACAAATTTAAAGAGCCCTACATTAGTGATTGCTTAGGGCAGGGGGGAGGGTGGAGAGGGTGGTTTAGTAGGTACAGGGTTTCCTTTAGGAGGGATCAGAAAGGTTCTAAAATTGAACTGTGGTGATCATTTCAAAATCCTGGGACTGTACTAAGCATCATTGTACACTTTAAATAGAATTGTATGGTATATAAAAATGTATCTCTATACAGCCATTTAAATTTTATATGAAAATAAGAAAGCAATGAAAAACAAAAGATAAACGGGGGGGAGGGGCGCTCATGTTATCATGTATTAAAACATACACTAAAAAGAAACATACGATTATATTCAGAGAAATATGAACCTGTGATACAGACATAATTACACGCATAGTCATTGCTGCACTAGTCACAATAGCAAAGAGATGGGAACCTAAATGCCCATCAGGAAAGAGTGGATAGACAAACTACGATACACAAACACAATGGAATGCTAAGCAATTTGAGTCTGCGAAACAGCTCCTAAGATGGATGGATGGGCTCGGAAGACATTATGCTGCTGAAATATGTTCAATCTCAAAAGGACAATGATTGAGCAAAACCACTCCTGTAAAAGTCAAGAAAGAGTTTTCACACATAAAGAAACATTATTTGATAGCTACCAAGGGTGGTAAAGCACCAACCACTACAACTAGTAATAAAATGGAAGAATTCTACCAACTTCCTCTGTTTGGACTACAAGCATACAATCAAGATGGACTGGCAATTACTGGCAGTTGAAAGGTGAAGGTGGGAACAAAGAGGAAGGGTCCACACGGAAACAGTGCACTGCCATTGAGATGACTCCAGCCCGCTGCATCCCTACAGTTGGAAGATACGGCTTTGATGGGAGAAGTTTGCAAGGACAATGACTTGTTCATTGTAAATGCCCTTCTACAACAGCACAAATGAAAATGATACAATTGGGCCTCACCAGATGGAATGCACAGAAATGAAATTGACTACATCTCTGGGAAGAGACGATGGAGAAGCTCAATATCAACCAAAACAAGGCCAGAGATAGATGTCTATCAGTGATAGGTAAGTTCATGTTGAAACTGAAGAAAATGAAAACAAGTCCATGAGAGCCAAAATATGACCTTGAGTCTACCCACTTAATATTTAAGACTATCTCAAGAGCAGATTTGACTCATTGAACGCTAGTGACAGAAGACCTGACCAGCTGTGGAACGACATCAATAGTAGCAGACACGAAGAAGCAAAACGACACATTGTATTTAAAGCGTTAAAGAGCCAGGATGCCACTTGGAGGACCAACGTGTGTTTGACCTAAGCCGTGGTATTTTCAGTGGCCTCATATGTGTGTGACAGTTGGACACTGACCATGGAAGACTGGAGAACGACCCATGCATTTGCAGGACGGTGCTGGTGAAGAAGGGTGAAAGTGTCATAGACGGCCAACAGAACAAATTCTTCCATCTCAGAAGAAGTATAGACAGCTCGCTTCTTGGAATTGAGGATGGCAAGACTGCCTTGTAGATGTTAGTCATGTTATGGGGAGACCGTCCTGGGTGAAGGGCCTTCTGCTTGGTAAACTGGAAGGGCCATGAAAAAGAACGCCCCACAAGGAGCCGGGTTGACACAGTGGCTGCAGCCGTGAGCTCAAACATGACGGCAGTTGTAAGGATAGCTCAGGACCAGGCAATGTTCTACTCTGGTGTCCCCAGGGGCGATACGAGTCAGAACTCACTTACTAGCACCTAACAACAACAATAAACACAACTAGACGAAGACATGGGTGGAATCCTATCTAACCTAGGGGTCAAAAAAGGTTCTCTCACTGTAACACAACATCCAGATACAATAAGACAAAAGATGATCAAACATGAATCCATATAGATGTGTGTGTGTGTATACACATATATATAATGTTTGTATGTCAGGAAACACCAAAGACAGATAAAGAGAAAACTGACAGATTAACTGCAGAGTAACTTATATATGTCCAAATCTTTTGATAATAACCACTATTAACTCTGCTCAATTTTGTAAAAATATATACCAGAAGACAACTATTGAATGGCCCTAAAAGAAGGGGGCCAAAAGCAAGCAGGAAGTGGCCGGAAGTCTACCCTTGGTAGATGTGACCTGTACTGGATGATTTTCCTACAGTTACTCATCTGAGAGTGAACCCCAGTAGGCACCTCCCAGAGCAGCGAGAACGCAGACAGAAACCCACTTTATTATGGGCTTGGGAAATCAAAGGATTTGATTTCAAATCAAATCAGGACTCTTGCTACTGGCTAAAACGTATGGAGAGAAATCATGGCGAGGAGAGGATCACAGAGGAAAAGCCCCATCGTTAGAATACAAACTCACAGTTCTTGCTAACCCTGAAGGATTCACAGGAGGCGGTCTCCAAGCAGTCTAGACAGAAGGAAAATAGTTAGAAATTGCATCTCTTGCTCATCACTGGTAAAATAGATTTCAGAAGCTTGAATTCAACCGAGTGAGTGAATAGTTCGCTAAAACAGGAGAAGTTAAATCTCTTCAGAGAAACCCTAGCAGAATCCATAGCCCAGGCAACACATTGTTCACAACATCTAGGTTACAATCAAAACCACCAACTTCACAAAGCAACAGGAAATGGGACCCCTGAGCAAGAGAAAAGACAATCAACGGTGACCAGCTCCGCTAGAGCGGCCATGTTGGAATTCACAGAGGAGGGCTGTGAAAGCAGCCAGAAAGCCGCGTTCAGTGGTGTGCGAGAAAGCAGGCTCCGACAGTATTTTTTTTTAAAGCAAGCAAGCAAGCTGGGTCATAATGGAATTGGCAGACAGGAAATCACCACAGAGAGACAAAAACTACTTTATTTTTTAATAGGAGCCAACCTCAAAAATAGAGCATCTGAAATTTTTAAAATTACCAGATAGGCTTCAATAGCATATTTTTAAATCTGTAAATTTTAGGAAAGGAGTATCTGACAAGAAGGAATGCTCATTTCTTGGCACTGCCATGTTCCGACGGGCGAGAAACAGTATTGTTTCATTTGTCTTTTAAGACCATCAAGAACACACTGGACTCAAGAAATAACCCTTTTGATTTGATTTCCTCATTCCTGTTCTTTGGGACAGAAGGGAAGGCAGAGGGGGAGAGGTGTTAAGCCGTCATCAGTAATTGTAAGAAGCACCTTGCTCATATATCACCTTCCCTGTTACAGAGAGAGCTTCCACCACCTTGGCCTGGTTTCCTTATTTAGGGGCCAAAACTACTAAGGATCCATCTCTCCTACCTGAACCCTGATGTGAGGTGCTTTGGCCTCATAGGCCAGGAGACAGGGTCTTGGGACATCTAATTCAGCGTAAAGAAATGACAGAAAGTTGTCTCCTGGGGCACGTTCCACCCTCCAGCAGACACTCTGCTAGTTCTGCCACCATGGACAACTTCATTTGGCAATCCGATGCCGGCACAAGTGGGCTAGGTTGCCCAGGGGCAGGAGCAGGGTGGGACATGCAGCACACCTGGCCTCCCCTCGGCGATCAGCAGGGATAAGGCATTTTACCAAGGCCACCCTCCTACCTTAGTTCTACAGTGGCACAATGCTGGTGTTAAAGGAAATGGCCTCCTGAGTATGTGTGCGTGCACGCATGCATGTGCACACGCGTGCAGTTTCTCTTTTGTTCCCATAAATTCAGTCAGTCTGCAGACACAAAGAATTACCACATACAGACATTGGGAAAGGGAGGTTATCTGTTTTAAAGAATTGGAGCACAGGGCTTGTTGCCCCAACAGACTAGACTAGAAAACACTCCTAAAGGCCAACAAACAGTCCTTGAACTAACTACAAGCTTTTCTTTCTTGTGTTTTGTTTTTTGTCATTGGCTTCTTCTTCTTGTTTTGTTGTATATTGTTGCTCGGTTTTGCTCTGTCTTGTTTTTGTGTATGTTATTATCTCTGCAGGTCCGTCTAAATATGATAGGCTGGATGAACAATCTAGAGGAGAAAACAACGGGACTGACAGTTCTGGGGGGACATTGGAGAGAGGGAGGTGGGGGGAAAGTTAGTGCTAGTAACAAACCCAGGGACAAGGGAACAACAAGTGATCCAAA
>NW_022111300.1:22428195-22430610 GCF_000313985.2 Echinops telfairi
GACAAAATAATAATTTATAAATTATCAAGGGTTCACGAGGGAGGGGGGAGCAGGGAGGGAGGGGCAAAAATGAGGAGGTGATGCCAGGGGCTTAAGTGGAGAGCAAATGTTTTGAGAATGATGAGGGCAATGAATGTACAAATGTGCTTTATACGATTGATGTATGTATTAGTTGTGATAAGAGTTGTATGAGCCCCTAAAAAAATGATTGAAAAAAAAAAGAATTGGAGCGTTCTTGGATTCATCATGAGGAAAAGTCTCCAGAACGCTTTCTGAACCGACTTTGCCCAAGTGCAAGGACATGTCCCTTAATGTCCATGACACATTCTACGAAGCAGGACACTCTGTGCTTGAGAGGCAGTGAGAAGACCAGTACAACTTTATGGGCACTATTTCCAGCTGTCTTACTGTGGTGGCTGCTGCTGCTGGTGATGCTAACAGAGGCTGGAAGGATGGGCACTGGCCACCGTGGCACCAGGAGGAAGGTGAGAGGAAGTGAATGAGCAGGAAGCCAGGGCCACTGTTCCATCCTCCTGCCCCATCGGCAAAGTCCTGGGAGTTTGAATCCAGAGCCGCGTCTTCTGCCTCACCCCCACGTAGCCCACCTGTGGCCCAGTGCTGCAAAGAGTCTGCTTTGGGGTCTAAAATAATAAACAAAAGGAGAGCTGCTTTCCTTTTAAAAAATAAAAGTAAAAACCTTCTGGACCATGGACATATATGAAGGCAGTCATTATCCAACAGACAGTAAGCGACCTATACCTATACAGTTAAGGATCTTTCTGAACTCAAGCAATCAAATCTGAGCCAAACAAAACCAGGCAAATGGGCAGAAAAGGTTGATAATGGTAGGAATTTTCTAGCACACAAGGGAGGTGGAGGCATACTTCGCCCATGCCTTCCCCCTCGGAAGGCAGTTAAGACACATTTCCTTATCAATGGAGGAGACAGTCAGAGGGACCAGTGAAAGAGTGCGAGTAGATAAAGACAGGCTGTTCCCAGTACCCTCACAGTGGTGTAATTGACTCTTGTTTTCCGGGTCTAGGACAAGAACACACCATGAACTCTGGATTGCAGGAGTGTATGTACCTGGAAAGGGGAGGTATGCCAGAGAAAGACAGCCAGTAGCAGAAGGCCCTCCAGGCAGCCAGCCAATGGTGGGAAGTCCACCGTTAGCTGGATGAGAAATCTGGCTCTTCATTCTTCAGATTAGCTGGGACCCTTTGAGGTTGGACGTGCGCACACATACATGCCACACCAAACTCACATCAAGTCAATGCCATCTCATAGTGACCCTACAGGATAGGGTAGAACTGCCCCTATGAGCTTCTGAGACAGTAACTCTTTAAGGCAGTAGAAAGCCCCATCTCGCCCCACCCATGGCCCCCCCTATGGAGCTGACTGGTGGTACACACACACACACACACACACACACACACACCCCACACACCAAACTCACATCAAGTCAATGCCAACTCATAGTGACCCTACAGGACAGGGTAGAACTGCCCCTGTGAGCTTCTGAGACAGTAACTCTTTAAGGCAGTAGAAAGCCCCATCTCGCCCCACCCACAGCCCCCCCTATGGAGCCGACTGGTGGTTTCAAACTACAGACTTGGCAGTTAGCAGCCCAGCGTGTAACTACTGTGCCCCCAGGGCTCCTCTGTTTCACACTGAAGTCCCTCCTTAATAGGCTCACTCATGCTGTTCAAATCTCCTCTCTGACTTTGCTCTGAATGCTGCCCTTCGTCTAGATTCTTTCTTTCAAGCAGGGCAGGAACTGAGACAGGAGAGGCTTGAAACCTTGAGCCACCTGGTAACAAAGGATAAAAACCCTGTCAGGCGCCAGCATGCTTCCCATCCGTGTAGAACCCACTTCCCTTCTCCTGGGGCAGTGAAGTCAGAGCTGAAGACAGCTGGCAATTCCTTTATGAATCCTATAAAACTGCAAACTTCTAGCCAAGATATGTTACCTTCATCAAAGAAATCAACTGCAGAAAGCATCTCATTTGTACCAGGGCCAGATAAAGACCCACAAAAGAGTGAAAAATGTCTTGTAAGACACCTTGTAAGACAGAATTTACAAGACCTGTCAAGGCACAATCTGGCCTCCTTCATCACAAATGCATGTGGACATAATTTACAGTCATTCTTCCCATATTCTATCAAAGCCCACTGGAGTCAGCAGCAAGCCTCCCTTCCTGTGTTCCACCCCACACCGCTCCTATGATGCCGCAGCTGGGGGTCTCTGATATGTCTAGCTTCATCACACAGGCCTGACCACAGCATTTGGGTCAAGACTAGGCTCCTACCAAGTGTGTCCCAAACACAGTGAAGCACAACAGTGTCATCAAAGATAAGAGAAAGCCCAGTCCTGCCAGAGGGAGCCATGCTAAAGAAATAGGCAACACAGAGAAG
>NW_022111300.1:22431286-22433324 GCF_000313985.2 Echinops telfairi
TATTCCCCGCCAGGGTCCGGAGGAGACCCAGGGCTCCACAGTTGGCCTCGATGCTCACGCAGGCTCCTGGCTGTGCCGCCAGTCCAGCAATGCACCGCCATTGACGTGAGAAGGAATGCAAGACCATGTTCTATGTGTCTTGGCACTCTATGAGAAGATTGACTCCGAAAAGCTTTCAGTAAATTCCCACTTTATGAAAGACCTGGCATACACAGTTCGGACCAAGTGGAGATTATCACAGGCAGGAAGGACAAGTTTGGGTTTGAAACTCTAGATATAGATGCGGAAAAGTTCATGTGCCCACAAGAAGCTGTAGGTTCCATTGCAGATAAAAAGGATGTATGTGAATAATGTATCGGACCACCTTTCTTCCCTGAGAGAAGACTCAGATGACGCTGGCGAGCGTTCTAGAAGTGAGGCGGCCTATCAGCATCACTGCTGACTTTGACAGAGTCATACTGTTGGATTTGCATTTAACTTGTCTATGTGGTTTCCCCATTGAAAAGAAATCTATACAACTAACTTTTTTTCCCCAAAAAGAAAATAAAAACATGCTATACACACACTAAAAACATACTATCCACATACTAAAAACATACTATCACTGGTGGGTGGTTTCCTACCGACCTTGCAGTTAGCAGCCCAATGTGTGACCACTACAGCACCAGGGATCCTTCTGATGGTCCTTGCTGACTCGTAGCAATCGTATAGGACAGGGAAGAACTTGCCCGGGGTTGGGCAGGTGAGGGATTGGGGGTGTGGTTGTAAACTGTGATCTTTACAGAGGCTGCTCGCCAGGTCTTTCTCCCGCGGAGGGTTTGAATGGCAAACCTTTTAGTTAGCAGCCAAGCGTTTAAGTCACTGTGCCACCAGGGCTCCTTACAAGATAAAAAAGAGCAGCCTGATTCCTACACAGATCTGGCCAAGGAAATCATCCCTGTCTTCCCGAAGAGATGGAGCTGCTTCTTTCTTAGCAGTAAGTTCCACAGTGGTTGACACCAATTTGGAAAGGTCAGGCCCTGGCATGATGGCATCAGCGGGACCCTCTCAGCGTATCTACATTTAGGGTCCCCAAAACATCCACATTAAACCCAAACCCCAGTGATGTTAGAGTGCTACGGGATTCCAGCAGAGAAATGTTCCTGTCATCACTCACAAGGGAGTGCAGAGGATTGAGACAAAGGTCTGAAGTTAGTACAATATATACCAGCCCCAGGGGGACTGAGGCCCACAGCATCAAGGGACACAGCAAGAGCATATGCAGGTTCTCCCCAGCCAGAGGGTAGACAGGGCAGGCAGGAGGAGCAACAGAGGTGACGGACAGAAAGGAGGCCATGTGGACAGGGAGTTCTCAATCGACAGCAGGCTGCACAACCCAGGGGTATGCACGGATCAGGAAAGGGAATGTGGTCTAAAGGGCATGCTTGCTCAGGGAGTCTACCTTTCCCTGGAAAAACGTGGGAGAGAAGCAGTACAGAGAAGATGCATCCTCCTGAAGGGCAAGACTAGGAAAATGTTGGTTTCCTAAGGTTGCTGTCACAAAGTACAAGGTGGCTACTGAGAACCAAAATGGACTGTCTCACAACTCCAGAAGCTAGTCCAAATCCAGGGGGTAGAGAGCCATGTCCTCTTTTAAGGCTCTGGGGCAGGGGCTGTGGAATCATCAATGCCAGCGAACACCACATACCTCCCCAAAGAGCAGTTCCAACCATCACATGAGAGGTGAGTTCACTATGTTTAACCAGTGTGGCTGGTGAACGATGCTATAAATGTCCTAAAGATTCCCGACCCCTGCTGGGGGAAGGTCCCTTCCCGCCTCTCTCAGCTTTCAGTACACCCAGGCATGGCTGCGTTGAGGACTTCCTTCCGACTCAGTGTGTCTCTCTCTCTTTTCTTTTTCGGATCTGCTATAGATAGCTCTTTCGTTTGTTTTACTAGTTTATGGGTCACAAAAGAATGTATGCTGGACCAGTGGTGAGAGTGGTGATTCTGGGAGGGTGGAGGGTGGAGGGGGATGTAGAAAAGGGGAACTGATTAC
>NW_022111300.1:22435099-22436197 GCF_000313985.2 Echinops telfairi
TCCCATCCCTCTCCCCCGCCCCCCAAGTCCTGGCCTCCTTGTAGTCTTTAAAGGCTTTTTCTTTGGCATGAAAGCCATTTGTACCTTTCTATCTTCCTTCATAATCATGGTGTCATAAAATAGGAGATCGACTAACTTTCCTGAACATCATGTTTTCCCACACTGTCCATGTCATGAGGTGTTTGACACACTCCCTCACTGCTTTTCAGGAATGTGCCATACTCCACTGTGTCCCAGTGCTTACCTGTTTCTTCACAGACTGGGGTTTTGGCCTGTTCCAGCTCTTGACAAGTATAGACACAGCTGCAGTGCACATGGTGTGCTGTGTCTGTGTTGTGTCCTTCCTATCTTTAGAGCAGGCCAATGCTATCAATCAGTGGTTCTCAACCTTCCTCAAGACACGACCCTTTAGTACAGGTCCTCATGTGGTGGTGACCCCCAACCATACAATTATTTTCATTGCTACTTCATAACTGTCATTTTGCTACTGTTATGAATCGTAATGAAAATCTCTGATATGCAGGATACATTTCATTGTTACAAATTGAACATAATTAAAACATAGTGATTTGTCACAAAAACAATATGCAATTATATATTGTGAAATATTCATTTCTAATGACAAATCAATGAAATTTTGTCTTAAATCATGGTGTAGCATGGGTAACAGTCTTCATGCCAGCTACTGTATGTGGGCGTATCTGCATGTAGGCAGACCTGCCTGGAGACAGACAGAGGAGCGGTGTCTCAGTTCCTATGACCACTGGAAATAGATGTGTTTTCCAATGGTTGTAGGCGGCCCCTGTGAAAGGGTCGTTTGACCCCCAAAGGGGTCGCGACCCACAGGTTAAGAAGTGCTGCTATAGATAGCTCTTGAAAGAGCACAGTGGGTAAGGCACCCATTCTTTCCCTGAGCTAAACTAGTTTGGGTTTTAAATAGACTTCAGGGGTATTTTTAGTTTAAAGATTTCAGATTTAAAGATTATTATCTCAAAGAAACCATTTCAGGATTTCATCCAGCCTCCAGGGCTCCAGAGATCGGAATTTCATGAGAATTTGAAAGTTTTTCCTTTATTGTCAGCCTTTTGATGAGGAGTC
>NW_022111300.1:22436799-22438031 GCF_000313985.2 Echinops telfairi
CCAGAGCCCTGGAGCTGGAGGAGTCACATGGAGACCCATGCCAGCGCTGAGATGCTTCCACCACCACTGCATCCACAGGACTTTGGACCCATTGGGCTGTGACCTTCCTGCATTCTGTGTCATTACATGTGTTGTGTGAGTCTGAAGAGGATATTATAGACTTGTAGTGGACATACGGGCTAAAATCGGACTTATGGACTTAATCTGGATTGGGTTGGGATGTTTTAATATAAAATTGCTCTTTTATATAAAGCACTTTCTTATACACATTGAGTGTCCTGGATTTGCTTCCCTAGCCCACCTGGATGAACACAATAAAGATCAATTGGGGGTCCCTTGGATGAATCACATACAAGCTTTTCTGACCTTGGCAATGCACACTGTATTAGGACACGGAACAAAAGCACCGAGCACATTATTAGGACAATTGCCTGGGATGCCCCTTGAAACCGTGACTCTAACTCCCCACACCAAGAAACGAAACCTCAGCGGCCACTCCTCCTTCCTTCTTTTTCATAAGGTAGTCACTCAGATTTGATTAAGACCCACCTGACTCCTGTGGGACAATGCCCGACCTAGGAAGTTACTATTATTATCCCCAACCAATGAGGAAAGTATGGTTTAGTTATCTGCCCACACTGACAGTCAAAGATAGGAGCTAGGGGTCGGGCCCAGGAGGTCTGCCTCGAACACCAGCCTTCTCATCTCTGGTGGCCCCTCCTTATGCCTTCCGCCCACCAGACTGGAGCTACAGCTGTGGAAACAATTCCAAGCATCTCACAGGTGGCACTGTGGTGTTCTTGGTTCCCATAGGACTCTATCAACAGTCCAGAATGCAAGATCATTGTGTTTGACAGGGTTCTCTAGAGAAACAAAACCAGGACACTAATAATTTTGTATATATTTATAAGGATAGATAACATAAGAAATAAACAGTTAATTAATCTATAAAGCAGTACAAACGTTCAGTGAAACTCACTTCAGTCCTTCAGGTCTTGAGGGCATGGGGTAGTCTTCCGTGGAGCAATTCAGGCTATCCGGCCACAGGCAGCAAACAGCAAGCTGTTCACCAACAGTCAGCCAGATGACAGGGTCTGACAGTCCCCAGCTCAAGAGATGTACCTTCCAGCAATGTGGGGTGCGTGGTATAGTCACTATTCTTTGCCAGCACCATAACTCAAAGGCATCGATTCTTGTAGGCCTTCCTTATTCAGTGTCCAGCTCTTGCAGGC
>NW_022111300.1:22438131-22441432 GCF_000313985.2 Echinops telfairi
CCATTTATCTCTCCGCCCTTCAACTAATCTCACATGTGTTCATTGGCCATATTCGCACAAGAAACCTACCTATCATAATCATTAATAGCCCCAGGGCAGCTTTCAACCCAGGGGTAATAAGAGCGGTGGGTGGTGGTGGAGGGAATGCTGCCGTCTCCTGGTCTGCAGTCCCACAATCCTGAGTGCAGCTCAAAATCACGTCCTTGTGAGCCACGGAGGGAAACCTGCCTGAGCACTTATGGTGCCTTGTCCTCCTTCCCTGTTAGGGTCCTCTCCGATGGGACTACCTCCTCAGCATATCACCTGCGGCAAAGACCTTGTAAGCCAAGAAAAAGTCTCTTGTGATATGGCTTTGCTGTCATCACTGGGTGCTGTCGGTTCCTACCTGCAGCTACCCTTCGGACAGGACAGAACACCACTGGGTCCCATGCCTGCGCCATCCTCTCCATCACTGCTATGTTTGATCCCTCGCTTGCAGTCACTGTGTCAACCCCTCTTCTTGAGGGCCTCCCTCTGCTTTACCAGGCCTCCTGTCCTTCTCCAGGGACTGACCCCTCCTGACAACTTATCCAGGGTACTTGTAACGAAGTCTCCCCAGTGTCCTTCCTCATGAGCATTCTGGCTGTACGTCTTCCAAGACACACTTGTTTGATGTTCTGATGGTGCGTGGTATAGTCACTATTCTTTGCCAGCACCATAACTCAAAGGCATCGATTCTTGTAGGCCTTCCTTATTCAGTGTCCAGCTCTTGCAGGCATTTGAGGTGACTGGAAACACCATGGTTTGGGACAGACACATGTTAGTTCCCAAGGTGACAACGTTGCTTCTTAACACTTTAAAAGAAGTCATTTGTTGCAGATATGTCCAATGTTGTTTGATTTCTTTCTTTCTTTTTTGGGGGGTGGTGGTGGGGGTGATTTCTTGACTGCTGCTTCCACAGGTGTTGATTACAGATCCAAGTAAAACTAAATCCTGGACAACTTTGATCATTTTCCATGTAGCACATGACATTAGAGATCATAAAGGTCAGCTAGTCAAATGCTTTTTAACTTTTATTATTAAAAGTATGACCACTTACTTAATCTGGAGACAGAGGGTGAAAAACAAAACAAAATAAAAAAGCAAACCCATTTGATTCCAGCTCATAGCAACTCAGTGAATAGCGCAGAACTGCTCTGCTGGGTTTCCAAGGCTGTAATCTGTACTGAAGCTGACATGGGAGCTACAGCTTGCTCCCAGGAAGCCGCTGGTGGTAACCACTGACCCAAATCTGGGTTTGCACTTAAGCATTTTAACCACTGCGCCACCTCTCTGCAGTTTAACCCCGATGCCTCTGTGAAGACAGTTTACAGAGGAGGAACCAACAGTTTTTCTCAGAAACATGTGGATGAGCCAGTCTCAGGGTTCAGCCCCAGGCAAAAGAGTTTGATGGCCAAGTATATCTGAATGAGCTACCTAGTTTCTATAGGGGGACCCGTTCAATTCGGAGTGAGCCATGACCCTAAGCACCAGTCCATGAAGTTGTTGGATATCATGTAGATTTCTTAGAGAAACTCATTTCAAAGCACCTTTCCTCTCCAGAAGTTGTGTTCAGTGGATGGAAGGGTGTGCTGCGTGTTGCTGCCAACTGCTGCCTACGTGGAACACCTGCCCCTGATTTTATGCAGAAAATAAGACCCTCTTGACTATTTTTGCATCATCTAGTGCTACAGGCCTCCATTTTTTTAAAAAATGAGCCTTTAATGCCTGGCCGTGTGTGTGTGTGTGTGTGTGTGTGTGTGTGTGTGTGTGTGTGTGTGTGTCTGGGGGTAGGATCTGACCTTCAAGCTTTCAAAGGTGCAACATTTTTATCCAGGCATGTGAGTCCATGCGTGGCTAGAGAAAGAGACCTTGTGTAATGGCATTGTTTGTACAACTGTATCCAGTGGTCACTGGAGATCCAGGAATTTGCCTGAGGGCAGCAAAAAGGTCTACTACAGCTCGACAGATGTGGAGCTGCCCTGAGCCAGGAGATAGTCCAAGGATAGTTTTATTATTTTTCTACCTCTCACGCTTACCCCAGTGATTCAACTTATGGTCTGAGACAGTAAGGCAAAACTAACGTGCTATTAGAGAAGGCATTGCATGAGGAAGTTCTCCAGCAAAGGAGGTGAGTTTCCTCAAACAGAAGCGGACAAGGGCATCCATGGTGCTAGCATCTCCGGGAGCAGCAGAATGAAGCTGTGCCAGCGCTGGGAAAGCTGCAAAGGGTTCCGCATCCCCCTGGGAGAAGCTGCCGTTGGCAGGGGGAAGCGCTGTCATTGGCATGATGCCCACAGGAAGCCCAGGCAGCTCCATCAACAGGCCTGCAGTCGCCCTCTTGTTGTTCTGGGGGGGCGCCACCAAATCCATTGTTGACTCATCTTGACCCCAGGTGACCGGGGAGAGCCACCCTGTCATGTTTCCTCGGCTGTCATCTGTCCAAGAGTAAGCGAGCCAGGACCACTGGGTGAGTGCCATCACCACCATTTCTATTGCCACCTGACCGCTTAAGCATGGCTCTTTAGGCTCCCCTTCTCTCCCCCTGTTGGCACCACCTCGCTGAGCACCAGCTGGAAAAGCAGAAACCAAGTTTGTGCAAAATGCCATTCCCAGCACCAGAGTGGAGCATACAAGGGTGTTTTTTCAGTAGGGGTGGGGTGGGGGTTGACTCAAGCAGTTTGCAATTGACTGCTAAGCTAAAAGCTGGAGGTTCAAACCCACCTAGCAGCTCTTTAGAAGAAATGTCTGGTGGGCTGCTTCTATCAAATCAGCTAAGAAGAGCCAACAAAGCAAGTTCTGTTCTGCAACATGCGTGGTTGCCAGGACTCTGAGCCAATTCGTTGAGAAAGGGTTTGTCTTTTTTTTTCTTTTTTTTTTTTTATGGCTGAGAAACAACAGCTTACTAACAGGCACAGCCCTGGACAAATCTTTGGTTCTCTGAATATGAAAGATGGAGTTTCCAGATGTTGTCTGTCTGTGCAGCTCAGTGAGAGATATCAAAGAAGCTGTGGCTTTTAGGAGTTTGGGTGTCAGTTGGGAAGGTGACGTCGGCTGAAGAACTGCACTGTATGAAAGATTCAAAAATAAACAGACTTCGTAATGCCATTGGAGAGGGGAAAAAATCAAAGGACACAGGAAAAGAAAAAAAAGTGGAGTGTCAAGTACTCCCTCACTGCAAGAATACTTTGTTCTATTAAACTGGCATCCCATGATGCTCACCTTCCCAACACAATCGCTGAAGACAAAGCGGGTGAATAAGCAAATGTGGTGAAGAAAGCTG
>NW_022111300.1:22441812-22444336 GCF_000313985.2 Echinops telfairi
CTAGACCAGAGGATGTACACTGGTACAGATAGGAACTGAAAACACGGAATCCAGGGCAGTTGATCCCTTCAGGACCAGTGGAGAGAGGGGCGATAATGGGGAGGGTGGTGGGAAAATGGGTTAGAAAGGGGGAACCGATTACAAGGATCTACATATAACCTCCTTCCTGGGGGATGGACAACAGAAAAGTGGGTGAAAGAAGACGTTGGACAGTGCAAGGTATGACAAAATAATAATTTTTAAATTATCAAGGGTTCATGAGGGAGGTGGGAGCAGGGAGGGAGGGGGAAAAATGTGGAGCTGATGCCAGGGACTTAAGTGGAGAGCAAATGTTTTGAGAATGATGAGGGCAATGAATGTACAAATGTGCTTTACACAATTGATGTATGTATGAATTGTGATGAGTTGTATGAGCCCCTAATAAAATGATTTTTAAAAATAAATAATAATAATAATTTTAAAGTGGAGTGTTTCTGGCATGTGAGAAACTGCACTGTGGGACATTTTGGGCTGCTTCTGTCTGGAAGGTAGTCATGAAGGTTAAAGAGAGTAAAGTGCCCACAGGTCTGCAGCCCCACATTCTGTGAGAAGCAGACAAAGGAGCAGGCACGTCAATGTTTTTGAGCCCACATGATCCTTACCAGGGTTCGACACTTACAGTCACTAGCCTGCCCCAGCATAAAACAGTCCCTTCTGACCAGTCAGGTGAAAACATGGGCAGCATGTTGGCCCTGAACATCTCTAGCCAAACCTCTCTAGAGAATCCCATGCAGAAAAGGAGAAAATGCAGAACAACATTTAAAATTCTCTGAGAATCCAGACTTTCTAGAGCAAGAGAGGCTGGATGTACCCTTGTAACTATTGCCTGAACCCTAAATCAAAATACTGTATCCTTTAAAAAAAGAAAGAAAGAAAAACTCTCCCAAAGCCCCCTTTAACCCCAACAAGTCTGTCTTAACTAATGACAACTGTCTGCTATGGGCGCTACGATCCTTTGAGATTGGTCTATATGGGATGAGCGGGGATGAGGCTTTTGCTCGCGGAAAGATTCACAGTCTTAGGGACAGTTCTACTCTGTCCCGTAGGGTCACCATAAATCGGAATGAGTGGATATATAGTACACACACACATACAGATAAATGTTACAAATGTGTTACAGCCACTTGGAAGGTTCGAGAGGAAGTCGGTTTATGTCAACAGGGAAAACAAAGCGGGAAAGGAAGCTGAGCGTGGCTGTTCGGCTTGTAAAAAGGATTTGACGCCGCCAGAGTGGACAGGTAGGAATCGTTGGATTGGTGCCCGTTTGGCTGAGTACATTTTCAACAGCAACAAAAGGGTGAACTTTGGGGGAAAGTATCTGTCAGGCGACGTGTGTACGAGCCCCTATAAAGGCTCAAGCTCGTATAAAGGCTCCGAGTCTTATTAATCCAGGAGAGGGATGTTGAAAAACTGTGGCTAGTCAGAGACAAGTCAGCAGCGCCTAGGGAAACGGCCTCTTTGAAAAGAGTTGCAGTCACCGCGCATGCGTGAGAATGAGGCCCTTTTTGAAGAGGAGGAGGGGGAGGGAGGGGTCCTTGGCCCCGCTTCCCAGACCTCCTTTTCACAAGGCTCGGGGTGCTACATCAGCCCCTGCCTCGTACACAGACAGCAGAGAGGAGTGGGTACCAAGCAAGGCCTATTCCTATCAAATGATGATAGAGAGGGTTGCTGAATAGGAAATATGACAAAATTATGGAGTGAATGCTTAAGAATGCCCGGAGAGTAAATGCATTATGCACCTTCCAAAAAGTCCCCACAGCGCTGAATGCCTATGATTATAGTTTTGAACTCTTTCTGTTGTTTGTTTTTGTTGCATTTAACTTTGGCCACATGCTTCTGTGCTGTGTGGATGCTTTTCAAGTTCAAAGTGAAAATCATGCCTTTTATCTTTCTTATAAGGTTTTTTCCCTAGTCTTCACCTAGCATTCATGGGCTTCTGGCCACGGAAGCTGCCATCTCCTGCTTCATTGAAGCTTCCATTGTGACTCAACCGACTACGTAAATCTCAATGCTCTGTGTGAGCTTTGACTAGCTTTGGGGCGGGGGCAGAGGAAAGCAATTTCGACATGGTGATAGTCCTTTGAATGATGGTGCCTTTGAATAGTGCCTTTGAATGATGGTGTTGGCGAAGACTATTGAATATACCATGGGCTGCCAGAAGCACACACAAATCTGTTTTGAAAGAAGAAGCCAGAATGCTTCATAGCATGGAGGAGGTCATATCATTTGGACATATTATCGGGAAGGAGCAGAGACAAGAGAAGGACATCATGCTTGGTAAAACAGAGGGTCAGCGAAAAAGAGGAAGATCCTCAATGACATGGGTGGACAGCCGCTGTAACAACACACAAACACAACAAACACTTGTCAGGTTGGTGCAGGACAGGGCGGTGGTTCATTCTAGTGTAGTACACGGGGTCCCTATGAATCACTGAAGACTAGATAGCACCTAACAACACACACACACACACACACACACACACAC
>NW_022111300.1:22445340-22447158 GCF_000313985.2 Echinops telfairi
CTCTTATAGACACTTTGAGTCACTCTCTCAGCAAACTCTGGAGGCCTGACGACATGGGAGGTGCTATACTAAGTATCAGAGATTAGAGTTTAGTAAACGCAGAGGCTGAAAGACAACAAACAAACATATATGTGGGGGTAACAGAGCAGCCCTGCAAGAGCTGGTGCTAAAGCGGAACCAGGATCTTGGCAACGCACAGCTCTCGGGACGGTCTGTGGGAGTTCGTCGGAGGCCCCACCCGTCCTCTACCACAGGACACATCCCTTGGAGTTCTGAAACCTAATGACCCTGCCCGGCGGATGGAGCAGATGCTAATCCTGAGGTGGCTGTTCTGTGGTGAAGAGGTCCACGGTACTCTCTGTCTGCCGTCAATCCAATGCCTGTGCCACCTGCTCCATTAGGCTGTGTTCTAAGCTAGCCTTGGAAGGGGGCAGATCCAGGGACAGAGTCTGAACAAAGGACCCGCACACCTACATAACGATGCCCAATGCCATTAGTTGTAAGAATAGTGCAATTTTTAAAAATACCAACAAACAGGTGAAAGTCTTCAAAACTGCTAATATCCAGCTCTGATGATGTAGGAAATGTCCAACTCATCTACTGCTAGTGAGCACATCAATCACTACAATCTCTTTGGAAAATAATCTGGAAGATCCATTAGCATCAGACATGTGTATCCTCTCTGAACCGGGATCTACATGCAAGGAATGTCTCCTACAGGAATCAAAACACCAGTACCATTGATCATGGAAGAGGGATATACACTTAGAGCATCCAACTTGTGGTCGCAGATTTCCGGCCTTTCTCCTGCAGCCCCACTGTGAGTCAGCAGCCAAGCGAAACTGTCTATGCCCTCCTGGGCCTTACGTTCATCAAGATACATTCACACCCATGTGAGCAGAGAAAAAAAGTACAGAATGTGCAAATCAAACTCTTCACATTAGTTTACCTGAAAGGTTACAATTAGAGGCAACGGAAGGATTGCTAGGCTCTTCTCAATCTGTCTGTTTTGTTCCATTTGTTAAATAGACATGCAATGTTCTATCAGTTCAAACAAGCTCAGAAACTTCTTCCATTTAGACGCGGCTGCTTAGTCAGCTATGGCCCCACATGCAAAGGGCCACTATAGAGCTGTTTAAAAGAGTGAGTTAGAGCTGGACGTGCAGTGGCATCACTAGCAGATTGGGGGCTGTGTACTGTATCAGGTGACGCCATCAGAGGGTGACAGAAAAATGACTGTCTCTACGATGTTGTGCAACGTCTCATTTATTTATTCAAAATAAATAAAAACACCTCTATAGTTAGTTATAACAACAAAAGCACTTTTTGTAAGTCTAGCTCACACGTCTCAATCATGCACTGTTTGAGCCTCCTAAGGAGCCTTGGTGGCGCAGTGGGTTAAGTGTGGGGCTGCTGACAGCAAGGTCTGCAGTTCTAGCCTCCCAGCTCCTTCTTCGGAGAAGGGTAAGGCTTCCTGTTCCTGTAAAGATTTACAGCCTCAGAAACCCTAGGGGGCAGTTCTACTGTGTCCTTTAGGCTCATTATGAGTTGAACTTGACCCAATAAAATGAGCAATGTGCTCCAATCAGAGCCGTCATTATTACCCAATTACAATGCTCTTTGAATTCCGTGATTTCATCTACCTGTGCTACAAGCCTGCTTTGTGGGTTAGGCCACTGCTGGTTATTTCTATCCCCTGATTTCGTCTAATTTCAGAGTGTTTTAGCTACAATACTGTGGTAATTTGCATATGTGAACTTATATCAATAACTTTTTTTGAGACTGAAGTCATAATTAGAATTAGGAGAAACCTAAAAA
>NW_022111300.1:22448625-22450216 GCF_000313985.2 Echinops telfairi
CGTCTTCATAAAGTCCAACTTCTAGGATTATCTATTCAGCATACAGATCCAATAAGTATGGCTTATTCTACTTGTGATACACACCTCTCCCGATTTTAAACCACTCAGTATTCTCTTGTTCTGTTTGACCGATGACTTCTTGGTCCATGTGCAGGTTCCACAATGAAGCGTTCTGAAATCCTCATCCTTTGCAATGTTATCAATAAATTGTTATGATCCACACAGTCAAATGTCTTTATACAAGCAAACTTCTTTCTGGTATCCTCTGCTTTCGGTCCAGATCCATCTGACACGAGCAATGATAACTCTTGTTCCACATCCTCTTGTGAATCCGAGTTGAGTTCCTGGCAACTCCTTGTCAGTATACTGCTGCAACTGGAAAACTGTACTTGCACGTGGTGTTCATGGGATTGTTTGATAATGCCTGCATTCTGTTGTGTCACCTTTCTTTGGTACAAATACGGATCTCTTCCCAGTCAGTTAGCCTTCTTGGCATAAGCACTTTCCAGTGCTTCCTCAGCTTCTTGAAACAGTTCTATTGGATTTCCACCAATTCCTGAAATCTTGCTTTTCAATAATGTCTCCAGGGCAGCTTAGAACTCTTGCTTCCATACCACTGTTGTTTGTTGACGACCATTGGTTTTTTTATCATACGCTACCTTGGAAATGGTAGACTGCAGACCAGTTCTTTCTGGGAGAGCGACTTTGTGGAGGCCTTCCACCTTCTTTTGCATTGTTCAATATTTTGCCCATACAGTCTTTCAATACTGCAACTCAAAGCTTCACTTTGTTCAATTCTTGAACTGAAGCTTGAAATGTTCTGACTTTTCTTCCTTTATGATTTTCTTACTACAGGTCTTTTCGTGTCTCATTACAATACTTGACTTTGTCTTCTCAAGCTGCCCTTTGAACTTTTCGGTTCAGCTGTTTTATTTCATCATTTCTTTCATTTGCTTTAGCTGCTCTGTAATCAAGCCCATTTCAGAGTCTCTTCTGAGATCCACTTTGGTCTTCTTTTTCCTTTCCTGTCTTTTTAACGACCTTTTGTTTCCCTTACGTCTGACATTCTTCATCTCACTCCATAGCTTGAAGGGTCTTCTGTCAGTGTTGTTGTTGAAGTCTAGTCTTAAGAAGTTCTTGAACTCAAGGTCATATTGTGGCTTTTAGGGACTTCTTTTAGTTTTCAACTTCAATCTGAACTTACATAGAAGCAGTTGGCGGTCTGGTCCAGTCAGTCCCTGGCCTCATTCGAGCGGCTGATATTGAGCTCCGCCATCCCCTCTTCCTCCAGATGTAGTCAATTTGATTCCTGTGTGTTCCATCTGGAGAAGTCCACGTGTAAAGTCACTTTATGTTGTTGGAAAAATATTTCAATGAAGAAGTTTTGGGTCTTGAAAAATTCTATCATGCTGAAGCAGGGAACCAGTAGAGAGGTCTGAAGGGCTGGCCCCAATCCCAAGTACGTGGATAGCTGCCACTCCCCACCTCCCACCCCCAGATGAATTTACTTCAGAGAACTGAAGTCATAGCTCAAGGAGAGGGACATCTCTGATCAGAACACAAGGAGCAAATGAAGGGGGAGGAAGAGAGG
>NW_022111300.1:22451690-22452637 GCF_000313985.2 Echinops telfairi
TCTCTGGAGGACGGACAACAGAAAAGTGGGTGAATGATAGTGGCGGGGGAGAGGGTGGAGCGCAGGTGGGGGAGAAATGGGGAACCGATTACAAGGATCTACATGTGACCTCATCTCTGGAGGACGGACAACAGAAAAGTGGGTGAAGGGAGACGTCGGGCAGTGTAAGATAAGACAAAATAATAATTTATAAATTATCAAGGTTTCATGGGGAGTGGGGAGTGGGGAGCGGGGAGGGGGTGGGAAATGAGGAGCTGATACCAAGGGCTCAAGTAGAAAGCAAATGTTTTGAGAATGATGAAGGTAGCAAATGTATAAATGTGGTTGACCCACAATGGATGGATGTATGGATTGTGATAACAGTTGTATGAGCCCCCAATAAAATGATTTTTAAAAATTCTACCCTGTGATCACCATCTCTGTTTCTATCACCAAGGCCATATTTTCCAACCACTGTTCCTATCTCTCACAATGGTCTCTATGAGCAATAATCTACCCAATGGCAGTGAGTTCAGTTTTTTTGTTTGACTCCTTCCTCTTTGTTTTCAACTTTCACACTTCAATCACCGATAGTTATCGATGTGTCTTGTTTGCATGTTTGATCATTTTGAGACCAAAGAAGTTGATAGACTTCCTCAATTTCATCATCGCTGGCATTAGTGGTTGGTGCGTACATTTAAATAATAATTGTATTAATGATATTTACTTGTATGTGTCTATTTATAAGGTTTTCACTAATGATTCAGAAGTGGGTAGCCTATTCCTTCATTGTAATCTGTTCTTAATATGGACGTTTCACTGAATCCTTGGGTGACACAGCTGATATTTCAAATACCAGTTGCATAGCTTCCAGCCTCACAGCAACATGCAAGCCACCACAGCATAACAAACTGACAGACAAGTGATGGCATGTCATTGTATTATTCAGATAGCTCGACAAATCTTAC
>NW_022111300.1:22454260-22454893 GCF_000313985.2 Echinops telfairi
CCTCCAGCCATAGTGTCTCTACTGGACAGGGGAGAACTGCCACTGTGGGTTTCCCAGACGGGAATTCTTTACAGGAGGAGAAAGCTTCGTCTTTCTCCCTCAGAGGGGCTGTGGGTTTCACACTGCCGACCTGTGGTTAGCGGCCTAAGACGTAACCACGACGCCAACCGAGCTCCTCAGTGCCCCTCCATGGACCCACTCAGCCCAGATAGAACGAAAGCATGCCACACAGGGGGGGATTTTATTAGTAGATTACCAGACCATTTTCCTCTTGCACATCATTGTCTTTAAGAATTGCCATATTTTAAAAGAAGCTTTGAAATGTACAAGCATCATTGGAAATCATCTTTTTTTTCTAGAAGGAATGAATTCTCAATTTTATGACAGATATTGAAGGGAAAAATATCACTTGATTGCAAGCTAAGCTTTCAGGAAACATTGGTTCTAGGAAGGAAGCACATGGGTGCTCATGTAAGTTAAAATGAAATAGCAACAATAATGACTGATATGCATCGATCATGCGTTATGTTTCCCTTACACACCCCCTTAAGGAACTCTGGTGGTGTCTGTCAGGTAAGCAGCCGACTGCTAACTGCAAGGTTAGTGGTTCAACCCACCAATCACTCTTCAGGG
>NW_022111300.1:22457118-22459185 GCF_000313985.2 Echinops telfairi
AAGATAAAGGCTCGGTGACAAGGAGCCTGCCTCTAAAGTTATTGTGTGTGCAGCCACGCTGCGTAGGACCATCCACTGACTGAAACGTGGACGGGAGTAGCTCACCAGGCCTTTCTTCCTCTGGAGGGCTTGGTGGATTTGAATCACACAGCATTCAGTTGGCAGCCAAGTGCTTAACCACTGTGCCACCAGGGCTCATTGTCTCTAAAGGACGATGAGTTCATTTCTGGGGACTTAAGAGAAAATGGGGCTCTGTAATATACCGTTATGAGGCTGTCTACTCCCATAAAGATTCACAGCCTCAGAAACCCACAGGGGCAGCAGTTCTACTCAGTCCTACAGGGGCGCTAAGAGCTGGCAAGAACTGGATGGCATTGAGCTTTACACTGTTGCTCAAGAAGGAAGACTCTTAATACCTTTCAACCCAAACGAAGTTTGAATTCCTGTGCCGAACTCACCATTTAGGAGGAAATAGCACACCGGGTTTAAACAGGGGCCATGATATATGCCCCCACTGCGCCTCCACCAACCACCGGCTCTGGGCAGCGAGGCTCTGCTGCGACAACGTCTGATTCACGGCTTTTCGTGATGGTGTCTCTCTTAAAAGGTAAGCTGCCTTTCCCCTTTCCTTCTGAAGGTCGTGAAGCACCACGAGGAACTGGCACGTTTTAAAAACGCAAGATTTGGGTATTTTCTCACAGGCGTGTTGAGCAGGCCGCTAGGACCTGGAAGTTTGGGCGTGGGAAGAACAGTGAGGGCTGCAGGCCTGCCTGGGACACATGGCTGTTGTTTGTAAGGACCAATAGCCCTTGAGCGCTCCGTGCAAGGACAGGAGACAAGAGACAGTGGCATCAGCCACGTCTTTTTCTGAAGAGTAACTAGATGACTATGCTATGATGTGGCAGTTACAGGATCTCCTGTCAACCTGAGCCAAGGGGTGGTCTAGCCTGTCAATTAGGTCATAGCAATGGTGCCTCTGTGGGCATGGCCTTCTCCTGAGGATTCTGGGAACTCCTGTTGACAAGTCACATGGAGCTACCATGATGGAGCCAGAGGCCTGGAGCTGGAGGAGCCATGTGGAGACCCCTGCCAACGCTGAGATGCTGCTACCACCATTGGATCCACAAGACTTTCCACCCACTGGCCTTCCAGCATCCGGTGTCATTGCATATGCTGGTGAGTCTGAAGAGGAATTTATAGATTGGTATTGGACATATTGGCTAATATCGGACTTAAGGACTTGATCTGGACTGGGCTGGGATGCTTTCTTAATATACAATTGCTCTTTTATATAAAGCTCTTTCGTATACACATAAGAGTGTCTATGAATCTGTTTCTCTAGTCAGACCAGACTAACATATAATTTCACTGATTTTCATATAAGTTTTGGCCAATGAATGTTCCATTTGACTTTTGCTTATATTTGAGATTATTGGAATAATCTCTCTTCCCTTCTGTCTTAAACAGGCAGCTTTTTAAACCATCGGACATGCTCCTGATCCGTATTTCTAATCTGAGAACTACCCACTGATTCTGGTGTGTGAGAGAGCTGTACCACCATATTACTGAGGTGGAATAAATAAGCATTCAGCTGTTTGGCAGCACCGTAATTCTAAAATCTCATGATTTAACACAGTGTTTTGCTGGAGATATCTCTTAAAATAAATGTTCCTGGGGGCTGGAGTGGGTGGGTGAGGGGTGGGCACAGGAAAAAAAACCACAGAGAACCTTGCAACTATCCCAGAAATCAATAAAATGTCTGCATCTTATCATTTGACCATTTAGCAAAAGAAAAGTTGTTGACCACACACTGCCCACTTTTCTACTCCGACATAATAACTTCAAAAGATGGATTCTTACCAATGACCTACCTCCTCGGATCCCGACCGTGCGTCTTCAGAGTCAGCCCAGGGGCTGGTATCCACCCAGCCCGGCGCTCCGGTCGCCCCCCAGCAGCCCAGCAAGCCCTCGGCCACGCAGCGGGCTGAACTCCAGCGGCTCCCGGTCCTGGCTTCGCGCATCGTTTCCTTTCATCTTTCTGTTCTCTGCTTTCCATTTCCAGTCTCT
>NW_022111300.1:22460617-22462074 GCF_000313985.2 Echinops telfairi
GTATTGTGACCTTTTCAGATAGGGTAGAACTGCCCCTGTGAGTTTCTGAGACAGCAACTTCCTAATGGGAGTAGAAAGCCCCATCTGTCTCCTGAGGAGGGCAGCTGGCTTCGAACTGCTGACCTTGCAGGTTGCAGCCCTCCACATAACCACTGAGCCACCAAACCAAACCCAATGCACTGCCACCCAGTCAGTTCTGACTCACAGCGACCCTGTAAGACAGGGTAGAACATCCTCTGTGAATTTCTGAGACAGTATCTCTTTACCTGAGTGGACAGCTGCATCTGTCTCCTGGGAGTGGGTGGCAGTTTCTAACTGCTGATCTTGAGGATCACAACACGTAACCACTCCACCACCAGGGCTCCTCTTTGTAGGGATTCTAAGATTGTACATCTTTATGGGATCAGCTAGCCTCACCTTTCTCTGAGAGCAGTTGGTGGGTTTAAACTGATGGCGATTAACCAACGGCACCACCAGATAGATCTCTTCAACCCACTGGGTCTTAGATGCCTGATACCTGATCCTATACCTGCACCCACTTTGGAAAAACTCAACATTTTAAAGATGTCAGTTCTCTCCAAATTGCTCTACAGGTTTCGAATCAATCTCAATAAACTTCTTTTAGAAGTTGCCACATTGCTGTAAAAATTATGTGGAATAATCTATAATATCTAAATTAACCTTTAAAAGGTAGAAAAATGGTGGCTGAATTATACTATCTGATTTGTAGGCTACCCACAAACGCATAGCAATTAGGACAGTGTGGCTTGCACAGTGGTGGTGTGTGCCAACAGTCCATTTTCATCTCACAATCGCCCCATTGAACAACTGTTCCTCAGGGTTTTCTACATTGTAATCTTTGCAGGAGCATATTGCCAGGTTTCTCTCCAACAGAATCACTGATGGATTCGAACCATCAACTTTTTTATTAGAAGACAAGCACATAACTGTTGTATCATCAGGGCTCTTTGGTCTATACATAAACACAAAGCCATAAAAATAGTCTAGTAGAACAGGAGCAAGAATTCAGAAATAGACTCACAGTTAATTACTCAATTTATTTTTGACAAAACTGTTGGTGTATGTACTATATGGCAATAAAACTGTATAATAAAGAAAGAAAATGAAGTTTTTCCACACAAAAAAATATGTAACTAGACAAGCAGTAACCAGAAAAATTTAAAATTCACAAATCAGATAGCATTTAAAAACATTAAGTAAATAGTTAAGCCATAGATTTGTGCTATGAATATTTTATGAGTTGCAACAAACACAGAGGCCAATGGAATAGAATTGGAAGTCCATAAATAAGCCTATAGATCTATGGTCAACTGACTTTGATGGGGTCTGTGTCCATTCTGTAGGAGCACTGGTGGTGCAGTGGTTCTGAGTTGGGCTGCTAACCAGAAAGTCACCAGTTCAAACCCCCCAGCTACTCCTCAGGAGAAAAACAGGTT
>NW_022111300.1:22464058-22467152 GCF_000313985.2 Echinops telfairi
GGAAAAACAACAGAAAAGTGGGCAAAGGGTAACAGAGGATGTTGTAATATATGAAAATAATAAGTTATAAATTATCAAGGGTTCATAAGGGAGGGACGGCAGAGGAGGAGGGGGGAAATGAGGAGCTGATATCAAGGGCTCAAGTAGAAAGAAAATGCTTTGAAAATGATGATGGCAACATATGCACAAATGTGCTTGACACAATGGATGCACATATGGATAGTGATAAGACATGTAAGAGCCCCCAATTAAAGTATTTAATTAAAAAAAATCAAAATAGAGTAAGGATCTAAATATGCAAATTATAACAAAATTCCCAGGATGAGCAGATGAAACACAATCAAGCCAAGCTTTTAACAATGGGTTATCTAGTATAAGAATAATAAAGCACAATGACAAAAGATAACCTAAGTAAATAGGGCATAAAAAATTAATAATTTTTATGTTCATCAAAAGACGACACAAAGTAAAAAGACAAACTAAGTACTGGGAAAATATCTTCAGAAGCCATATAACCAAAAGAATCTGATAAGCAAGATACATATAAACCTTTGACAGCTTAGCAGCAAAAAGCCAAATAACCCAATCATAAATAGTCAAAGAACGTGAACAACAGACATTTCATCAAAAAGGACATGTAAATGGCCACCAAACGCATGAAAAGATACTCAGTACCATTCATGATCAGAAAGATGTGAATCAAAACCACAATGATATCAAAAAAACCCAAAACAAACCACAATGATATCATTGCACTCCTACAAGGATGATTTAGGAATAAAAATGAAGACGCAAAACCCTCAAATGTTGGTGAGGATGTGGGGAAATTACAACCCTTATCCATTGCTAGTAGAGATGCAAAATAGCACAGCCATTGTGGAAATCAGTGTGGTAGTTCCTAAAAAAGAAAAGAAAAGAAAAAGACCGATTGTCAGGTCAATTCAGTTTTGACTCATAGGGACCCAGCGTACAGCAGAATGAAACATTGCCTGGTCCTGCACCATCCTCAGAATTGTAGCTATGTCAGGGCCCATTTTTGCATGCACTGTGTCAATCTATCTCCTTGAGGCTCTTCCTCTTTTACACCAACTCTTCACTTTATTGAGCATGATATCCTTGATATAGTTAAAGTTTATTGTGCCAACCTGGCAGATAAACACATGTGGGGTTAGGTGGACTGGCCCCATCTAGACCAGGTGAGTTTAATTCGGCCAGTATGGTCAACCAGTGTCATCGGCCATGCGTCCCCACAGAGGGCCTGAAAGCCAGAAACATTGAGACCACTCTTGCTCCCAGAGGTTCTTACACAGTTCAACAAGGCTGGGCTGCTGCCCCACGCAACTATGGCACAGTCTCTCTTTCTCTGGATTGTGTTCAGTTTACTGTACCACCTGAAACGGCTTCTATCCTTTACCAAAACAGCCACTTGGATCACAAACCAGGCTTCGGCATGAATTCTTTCTCGTGCAAAGCCAAGGACCATGGTAATTCTTACACAAGCATCATGGTGCTGTGACTCGGATATATAAGGCTGAGGAAACAGTGGCTTGGCTGGACTTTGAAACTGCATTGCACACAATTTGGAAAAGTCGCCAGCCTGGACTGTTCCCACTGCAGAAGCCGCCCTGACACATACAGGTGCACTATCCTAGAACTCTTACTTAACTGTATCATTTCCTTGTGTTCTCTGTGTGAGTACATTATTTGTGGGGGGGGGCAAAATGCAACACTTAAAACAAGAATGACAATATTCATCATTGACTCGGACAACACAAGTTTGAGCTACTGTACAGCCCCTTTCTGTGTAGTTTTTTCTGTTGCTGCTGCAGTGTGCTCAAGTATTTTGGGAATCCACTGAAAATGCCATGGGACACGAATCATTTCCACAGGAGCAGTTCATCTCTCCAGTAAGTGCTAGCCCCGCACTCTCCACCCCGGCTCTTAAGAGACAATCCGCACCAGGAAATGATGAGCATCGCAGGATGTTTTCAGTGGAGACTCAACACTTGAGCTCTCCACCACAGCCACGGGACGCAATCCATGTATCAGTGGGCCTTGAAACCTCAAGGGTCAACTACAAATGATACACATAGTTTCTTAAAGACAAAACAAACCAACGCTCTATTGTGACTTAGGTGAAGGTTTACAGAGCAGCACATCCGTTTGTCGTCAACAGTTCCTGAGTGATTTGTCTCAGCTTGCACATTGCAATCCCTTCACTGTGTTTCCTGTTTCATTCCTCCTCCTCTCCTAGCCTGATGACCTTTGCCCTGGGGTAAACAATGCCCTTGTGATCTTGATTCCTGGATTATTCTAACCTGGAAATGAGTTGGTCTAGTGGTTATGAGTGGTTGGGCTGTGATTCACCAGTTGGCAGTTCAAAAGCACTAGCCATTCTGAGGGAGAAAGACAGTGCTTTCTACTCCTATAAAGAGTTACAGTCTTGGACACACACAGGAACATTTCTGCCCTGTCAGAATCACTGTGAGTTGGCCTTGATTCTCGATGGCAGTGAGGGAAGTTTTGGGGGTTTTTTTGGAGTGGGAATGGGTTCAGTTACAGATCTGAAGGGTGACTAAGACCTTGGGTCCCAGTCTTTTCTTTTTTGAAAAGAGAGAACATAAGTCTTAAAGGGGGAAAGGAAGGACAGCTACTGAGATTTATTATCCAGAGGAGGGAGACCATCAGCACAAGGTCATACTAATTGTGCCCAAGGATTTGCTGCAATGAGTAGCTTTAAAAAGGCCATGGAAGGTCAAAGGAAATTGTCACATAAACACGGTCAGTGACAAAGCAATTCAACAATAGCTACTGGTGGGACTCCTGGCCTGGGATTGGGGCCATGATTGGGACATGTGCATTATGGGAGGCAGAGGAGCTTATAATATTGTCCAGGGGGTTCCCCAAAGCGTGGCTATGTGGACCCCGGTATATACACATATGTTCAACTATACAGTAGTAGGTCGCCATCCCTAGTCCTCATGTTGTTCAAGGGCTAAATGTAATTGTAAAAGTTTGGTGATGGCCTTCCCGACATGATTGCTGAAGAAAAATGTGAACATAAGCAAAGGTGGTGAAGAAAGCTGATGGTGCC
>NW_022111300.1:22469194-22475143 GCF_000313985.2 Echinops telfairi
CCAACTGTCTCATAAATATCTCACAAACAATGGTTTTCAGAAATAGTTTAAATAAGAAACCAAGTAAGGGGCACACGTTACAAATGATTGACAGGCCTTTGCAGTGCCTTCATGTACTTGTTCTTGAATGTAGAGTAGCTAAAGGCAATGGAAGAAATGATGAAGTAAACGCTGGACAGCAGATCTCCAAGGTGAATAGCGAAAACAAAGTCACGTCTGGTCACAAAATATGCCTGGAGAAAACCCAAAGGGGAGCGCACACTTGGCCTTTCTCAGGAGGAACTAAGTGAAGAAAAAATTCAATACTCAAGTTATGATATCAAAGGAGTCTATGGGCACAATATCAGATGGCATGAGAAACATCAAAAGAAAATAAAAGGGACGTACAAGGTCACTGCACCAAAGAGAAGTGGCTTTGACAATGGGTTTCAAACATAACCACAATTGTGAGGCCAGCCCAGGGCTGAGCAGTATTTTGCTCTGTTGTACACAGAGTCACTCTGCGACCCGACTCCTAACGGCCACCGCCTCCACGGATACATCAGGAATCTCAGAGTCGACTAGAAAATGGTTAGAGCTAATAGAGGAAGCCCGCAACGTTGCAGGGCACAAGATTAAAGAAGAAGAAGAAGAAAAGAAGTTGGGTTTCTATAAACCAGCAATGAGAAATCTGAAAGGGAAATTAGGGAAATAATTCCATTGACAATAGCATCTGAAAGAATAAAATACCTAGAAATAAGTCTAACCAAAGACATGAAATGCTTACACGAAGAGTCTTTACAGAGTTAGAAAAAAATTCATGCTCATCTCATTCCATTTTCCCAGAGAAGAAGACTCAACTAAATGAAAAGATGTTTCGTGTTCGTGGATTAGAAAACTCTCTTTACCAATCTTAAGCATGACCTGGAATGCCAAGGGGCCCCAAGCAGCTAAAGCAATGCTGAAAGAAAAGAACCGGAGGACTCGCACTTGCTAATTTTAAAACATACTATAACTGTGGCAATCAAAACAGCTTGGTACCGGGATAAGATCAATGGAATGCAATTGAGAGTCTAGAAACAAACCCACACATCTTTGGTAAACTGATTTTTTACAAGGATGTTAAGTCTATTCAATGTGGAAAGGGGAGTTTTTTCAATAATGGTGCTGGGGAAAATTGGATTTCTACATGCAGAGAAACAAAATATAAAATACATACTTCAAACTATACACAAAAACAAATTTCAAGTATAAACTAAAATGATAAAAGTGTGGGAAGAAGAAAAAAAACCAGGGATAGTACTGAGAGGCCTGGCTTGTAACAATAGGTTACTGTATATAACAACAAAGTCATATCTACACAAGACAGCATAAATAAATGGTGCCTCATTAAAATTTAAAAATGTATTAATCAAAAGAGTATGTTCTACGTATCAATTTGGTGAGTACTGACTGGGGCCTTAAAAGCTTGTGAAAATTCATCTAAGGTGAAACTCCTGGTCTCTCCCCATCCGGAGAAAAGGAGAATGACAACAATGGAAAGGCACAGAAATAATCAGTCCAATGGAGTGAATCGGGAGTACATGGCCAGAGGCAAGTTTCAATTCCACTTGTACCATCCGGTTGATTCTGACTCTATAAGACATGCCTATAAGAGACCCTATAAGATGACAGGGTAGAACTGGCCCCTAGGGGTTCCTGAGATGGTAACTGTACAGGAGTAGGAAGCCCTGTCTGACTCCCGTGGAGTGGCTCGTTTAAAGGGCTGATTTTACACCACCAGGGAGCATCCATGGAGTAATAGACCACAGGGATCACTTTCCACAACCGTGAGCCCAAAAGAACTAGATGATGCCAGGCTACCACTACCAACTACTCTGAAAAGGATCACATTAGAAAGTCCTGGATAGAATGGGAGAAAAATGTAGGCCAGAATTCAAAATCCTGAGATCAGACTTAGTGGTGGGAAAAAGACTGGTGGGGTCCCTGTCCCCTTTAGGATCTGGAACTGAACTCCCCTCCGTGTGTTAGAATAATCTACCACTTAAGATCAAAAGGGCAGCATTTACCAAGGACAAAGTTCAAAGGGTTAGGAGAGAAGGAGGCCGGGAATTGGGGAGCACAGGGAGGAAGTGGGGTCAGTGATGTACATTGAGAGGACTGCAAGGGATGAGTTGAAACAAAATGGGGATGCATTGTTTAATGTGAACCTTTATCTAATTCACACATTTAAAAAAGAGAGATGTTACCCGAAAAAAAAGAAAGACAAGCGGCTGACTTGGAGAAGATCTTCGGAATCTATATATCAATAAGAATCTAATAGCAACTTAACAGCAAAACACAAAGCACTCAATCATGAAATGTGTAAAGGATTTGAATAGACATTTAACCACAGGGGACATTCAGATGACCACCAACCCTGAAGAAAAGATGCTCAGTAATGTGAAAGCAGACAGAGGCTGGCAAAGGGAGAGAGGTAGTGATGGCAGGAATCTGGGAGAAATTGTGGAGACAAGTTTCCTACACATACCTACCTCTCCAACACAAAGGATGGTGACGGGCAGGCAAGACTCATCTCCTTATCTGTGGGGAAAAGGAGGGACCCCAACAAATCATCACTGGTCCGGTAGGTGCGATTGTACGGTGGTGATAAGTAAAGATTACAGTGAAGTCATAGAGAGTATAACAGATAGAAGAGAGGTTGAAGTAATGGAGTCAGACACAATTCATGGTAGCATGCTCACCTCAGCCCACTTGGGGATCCTCGTGGGGAGAGCCGAGAGCGAGAGTAGGAGAGCCCCACTTTATTGCTCACCAAGGGTTGTAACTACTTAGGGGGGGGTGATTACAGGTAACGACACGTCACAGGAAGGGGCAGTACAAGAGGCAAACACATCTTAGGAAGGGGATGTACATAGGCATAAACGTGACAGGAAGGAGATGAGCTAGGGGTGTGCACATAGGAAGGGGAGGGGCTGGAGGTATACATGCGACAAGATGGGCAGACCCTAGATTCATGATGGAGGCCTAACCTTGGTCACCCTTGGGTGGGCTTGACCTCTGGGGTCTCCTACAAGGAAACAGTCAACTACTATCCTTATCAGAAGGGAGTGGGTCCTACTTGTTGTGGGATAAACAGTGGTGACTGCTTGCTCTAGATGGCTGATAATCCTTAGGGAGAATAACCCCTGATCTACTTCTGTTGACCTCCAAGTGTCACTTTTTGCCATGTGTTAACAAGCAGCTAAGTTTGGCATATATATGGGGGAGACAACTTGGGAGAAATCTATCTGTTTCCAACACTTATCAATGGAAGAGATAGTGAAAAGTTACATGGAGAAAGACACGATATTCACACTATCCCCACAATGACCCAATGGACTCTCGGGTCTGAGAAAAAGGGCACAGAAGGAAGTCTGGAGTGCTGGGATGCACCTACCTGGAGAAAGGAGGTACAAAACCGAGGACCAGCCAATAGCAGAAAACCTACCAGAAAGCCAGCCAATGGTAGGAGGTCTTCCATTAGGGACTATAAAGTTCTACTCTACCTTCTCCCAGGGCCTTTAAGACTAGCCTAAGAGTCCTTTGGACTTTGCCCCCAAAAGTATCCCCGTCAATAAACTCACTCTTTCTGTCCAAATCTTTTCTCTGAGTCTGGTCTGAATTTTGTCCTTTGCCTGAAATCTTTCTTGCAAGCTGGACTAAAAACAAGGAGTGGAGGGGCTTGAAACTTTGAGCCTCCTTCTGGGAACAGTATCATCAGCCATTGGAGAGATGCAGATCAAAACCTCTCTGAAACCCAAACCCACCAAGACAGTTCTACCCTGTCCTGTAAGGTTGCTATGAGATCATTAAGGTGAACAATGCCAAATACACAATCTGACTGGGAAGAAGTGCCGTCAGAATGCTCCTTAGAGTATGTCTTATGTACTTTGGACATGTTATCAGCAAGGATGGGTCTATGGGGGTCACCATGCTTGAGAAGGTACAGGGCCGTCAAACAAGAGGAAGATCTGTGGGGGGAAGTCAGACACTTGCTGCCAGACTGCTGTCTCATCCCACAGCAGGACTGGGCCTGCTCCCTGCTGCTGGGGACAATGGCCTACTTCTCTCTGAAGCTTTGGGACCATTAGCTTGGTTCCTCTAGGTGGGGTTTACACCCTACTGATAATGTTCCTATGGAGACCCAGAGACCACCCTCTCATTGCTGTGTAACCTATAGTGCAGCCCCTTCCTGTGACGTATGTCTTTACCTGTAATTAGTGGGCTGGCTTGCCCCCAGAAGGTATATAGGTGTGAGCCAGCACTATAGATCTCTCTCTGACTCTCTCTGACCCTGAGCTCCTTGCTGCTCACTCCCTGGTCACTCCCCTCTCCCTTATTCCCTTTCCCTCCTTCCCTTCCCCCTCTCCACGTGGACCACCAAGCTGGGCTGAGGTGAGCAATGTTGCTGTGTATCATGCCTGACTGTATTATTGTATTATCTCTCATGCTCTCGATGACTTTAATATAATACTTATATATCTCAACCGTACAATTGTGCATTATTGAACCCAGAAGTAGTATTACTGAACCAGTGAGTTCAAGCAGCGGGTGGGGGCTGGCACCTCACCCCCCAGCGACAATTTTATTTAATACTACAGAAGATCCTTAATGAGATTGGTTGACACAGTGGCTGCAACAACAAGATCAAACATAGCAACAATTAGGACCAGTGTCATCGTAGCAATACCTTTTGACTTACCCTCGTGTACTTTCAACAAAATAAATAAAATAAAAGTAAATAAATTTACACCATAAGATAAATTAACACATTGCTTCATCAAGAAAGTATCACTAGCAAAAAAGAGGAAAGGAAAAAAAAACACCTTTACAATGAATGAGCGTCCTTAGTAGCAGATCAAAAATTGCTACTTATGTGAAAGCTAATTTGCTCAACTTCAGACTATTGTCTTCATTGTGTGATACTACGGTAACTGATACAAACAGTTGTTATTGCATGCTAAAGGGAGACGGTCAAAAGTTCTGTGGAGAATGTTTGTGCTACAGGACAAACGCCTGATGTTTCTGCAAAGCATGAATTACTTTGCTCCCATTCTCAGGATTTTAAACAGGGTTGATTAAAAATGAAAATGCTTACAAAAATCACAATGAGTAGTAAAACAAGCAGATGGTTTTTAAAAAAGGAAAACAAGGATCTAGTATCCTGAATGTGTACAGAACTTTTCAACTCCACAACAAAGACTAGTAATCTATATTATTTGCAAAGTACTGATTTTTGGTTTACAGTGATGAAAGAGAGATCACATTGGTTAGAGGAGGGATGCACAGTCCATTAATATATTTGCTGCCAATAAGGTGCAAACCTGTATGAAGTTGGATGGGCAAACTTTGTGTCATAGATGTATTTATAACAATGGCAACCACAAAGAAAGGTAGCTGCTGAGGGTACTTGTGCACGACCAGTGTGTTCAGTGGCTAGTCCTGTTCTATCTTGCAGTCAGTCTGTTACTTAGTTTGGGGTTTTTTAAAAGCTTGTTGTTGTTGTTGTTAGGTGCTTCAGACCCATGGGGACCTTATGCACAACAGAATGAAACCCTGCCCGCTCCTGATCCCTCCTCACAATTGTTCCTGTTCTTGAGCCCATCTCCTTCAGGGCCTTCCTCTTTTTTGCTGCCCCTCTATTTTACCAAGCATGATGTCCTTCTCCAGGGAACAAGTGTCTCCTGACAATATTTAAAAGTTTGCCAATAATAATAATTTATAAATTATCAAGGGGTTGTGAGGAAGGGTGGGGGGAGGGTAAAATGAGAAGCTGACACAAAAGCTTCAAGTAGAAAGCAAATGTTTTGAAAATGATGATGGCAACAAATGTACAAATGTGCTTGACACAATGGATGGATGTATGGATTGTGATATGAGCTGTATGAGCTCCCAATAAAATGATTTGAAATAAACAAAAAAAAATGT
>NW_022111300.1:22475800-22497990 GCF_000313985.2 Echinops telfairi
GGTTAATGTTGGACTTGTGGGCTTGGGCAGCATTGGGTTGGGATGTTTTCGTGATGCACACTTTCTTTACATAAAACTCTTATACATGAGTTGCTGTGGATGTTTCTCTAAAGTACCTAGACTAATACAGACCTTAAACGCCAAACACCCTCTGAAGCCTTTTCAAAAATCAAACAATGGTTTAGCTTGACTAGTAAAGAATGTGCTGTATGCTTTTCCATATTTTGGTATGTGGAACCAAGGATTGATGAACCTATAGGGACAGCAAGTAGAATAAGGGGCTTGGGGGCAGAGGGGTACAGCGTCGGAGGTGGGGCAAACGGGAGACGATGTCAAGGAGTCAAAGAATGGTTGGAAACTGGTAGGAATTGTACAATTCCACTTGACGTGATTGAAATATATAATGATATATGTATTAAATCCCAACTAATTAAAAAAAGACAAGAATGGGTGTCTTGAGCATTGTGTTCTTTTTTCACATTCAAAAAGGAGAATAAGGCCCGTTGAACCGTAGGGAGGGTTCTAGAAAGCAGGGTGGATTGGAGACTCTTGCAGCAGACGGGCTCAGAGCAAGACACACAGCTTCAGAGCTCGGCCGCACCGCGCGCAGCCCGCTCCCACCCGCGCCCTCGGACCGCACCCAGCGGGAACAGGGGCCCTGAGGAAAGGACAACGGGGATAGACGCGAGGACAGAACGGCGCGGGCAGACTCTCCACTCCTTACTTTGTCTCTCCTGCCAGGTCGAGACCCCTCAGCCCAGGCCCAAGTTCACGCAAGAGATGGGGTGGGTCCGAGGGCGAAAGGGCGGGCCCGAGGGTGAAGGGGCGTGTCCGAGGACGAAGGGGCGTGTCCGAGGGCCGCCTCCTGGTTGGACCTGCCCGCGCGGGAAACGGGCCCTTATATTCACCGGAACCTCTCTGCCGGCGGCGGCTGTTTCCAATGAGAGCTTGGATCTCAAATGAAGGCCCACTGAAAAACGTGCTTCCGGTATGTCTTTTTCTCACGGGTCGCCATGAGAGAGAAGCATTACCTTGAGGCCGCGGCGCGGAAACTACAAGCTAGCTGCCCGGGCCAAGCCCGCTATCTCCTGTAAGAGAAGAGGGAAGGGGAAGCGGGAGGCCAGTGGGGAAAGGCGACGCTTTGCCCGCTCATGTCTCTCTCTCTCTCTCTGACAGCTGGGCCTACAGTTCATCACACGGTAGGGAGAACCATCACCCTGTTCGCGGCCCGCCTCCTCCCGTCTGTACAGCGATTGGAGTGATCCCTAAGAGAAATGCCAGGGATACCATGCATTCATAAAACCAGTCAGCGGCTTCTCAGCGATCCCCATCGCTTCTAAAATGTACCCCAAATTTAGCCACTTGACACCACATCTGTTGCCCGCTTTAAAGGACTACAAAGCCCTACATCAGAGATCTCCATCAGCTCGCGCTAGTTCACAAGACCTTCCTGGATCTGCTGGAGGCCCTGTGCAGCTGCCCTAACTTCAGGCTGGGAATCTTGTCACATTATCTGCTTGGATTCCTTCTGATCTCGATGCAAATGTGGAATCCATAATGCCTGGCCGCCTATTTAAAATCAGAGCAATTTCATCGCCATCCCCCGTTATCGTCTTTTCTTCCTGACTTGTCTGTGAACTTTTGTCCTTAGTGCGTTACTTTATTTCCAGCATCTACAACATAACTTGGAGCCCCGATGGTGCAGTGGTTACGCATTTGGCTGCGATCCTCAAGGCTGGCAGTTTGAAACTGCCGGCCATTCTGCCAGAGAAAGATGGGGCTTCCCATTCCTGATAAAGCCTTGGAACCTCGAGGCAGTTTTACCCGACGCAATCAACTAGATGGCAGTGATTTGAGAACATAATGTTGGGTGCTATGGGGTTGAATCCTATTAATCCCCTATGATAGCGAATTGCCCCATATGATTTCCTTGACTAAAATTTTTGCATAAGCTGCTGGCTGTAATAGGCAGCCAATAAATATGAATGAATTTCACATTCGGTAGAGTGAAGTTAGAAGCATGGGTATATCCCCTCAGCTTTTGGCAGTGCTGTATCTAGCACTTAGCATAGTGCTGGTGGGAAAGCGCTAGACTGTTAACAGCAAGGTCCAAAGTTCAAGCTCACCTGCTGCTTGAAAGAAATATGAGGCTGTCTGCTTCTTTGAAGACTTACAGCCTTAAATTTTATACAGGTTCCATATAAATTGGAATTGATTAGATGGCAGCTTATGGTTAACAGTAGGTGTTCAGAGTTCACCTTCCTCTACAGCCACATCACCTTAAGACCCTCACCTATCCCTGCATAGCCATACTCTCTTTCCAGAGTATTTCTACCTGAAAGCCCATTACCAATATACCGTTTTCATCTGGACTGCTTCCTCTTCTTAGTGTTCTTGCTAGTCCATGCATCACTTTTAAGTGACCAAGGCATTTTGCCTTTACTCTATTTGAGTTAGCCCTTGCCACTTTTATCTTCCTGTGGTTGGGGTTTTCCCCTAGATTGTGAGTCTTCCTACGACAGGAACTCTTTAACTTTCGTGCATGTATCTCCACAGGTAAATGGTGAGCTAGTGCTTTCTTGATGGCATGAAAGGCCTAGGGGAAATCTGTTGTCACAGCCTACATGCAGGCAGACCCCAGCCCACAAACCATAAAATTGTGCTCATCCTTCAAAACATTAGTCTAATTTGCTCTGTTAATTTTGTGATCAGTGTGTGGCTACACTGACAAGGGGGGCTCTTGTTGGAAGGAGTGGAGGCAATGACAGTAGTCAGTCAAATCGTGGCCACTTCATCTTTTGTGAATTTTATTGTGAGTTTGCTTAAGGAGGATGCTTCTCTGCTCATATTAACTTAATGTGCACTTTTATTTCTCACACTTAAGTGTTGGTAAAGTTTGAGGTAACAATGTACTCTGATTTGTTGAATCTTGACTTTCATTTGTACAATTTCAGATGCTAAGAACACTTTTGAAGAAACCTGTCCATACTGTTTCCAATTGCTGGTGTTGGATAACTCCCGAGTGCGCCTCAAACCGAAGCCCAAACTGACTCCCAAAATACAGAAACTTCTGAATCGAGAAGCAAAAAGTTACACTCTCAGTTTTAAAGAAGCAAAAATTGTGAAAAAGTACAAAGATGCCAAAAGTGTATTGGTAAGATTTTGGTTCCAGCATTGTGTATAAACTAGAATATTAGTTAAGATTAGTTAAGAATTCCTCTGAAGTAACTCAGAGACTTGCAGTAGTCTGTTTGAATTCTCACACTATAATCTTTCTTTCTACTGATAACTCTTCATAATAAAGTTTTTTTCTTTACATGAATACCTAAAACAAAACACCCTGAGCTCACAAAAATCTCAGATCTCATGTTGAACAGTTTCTTTACACAATCATTATCAAATTTGAGAACAAATTATTTTCATAAATGTCTTATGCTGACCAGTATGACTTTACCTGAATTACTTTTTCACTTAGTGGCCCTTTCCTCCAGTGTCTTGTATATGTAACTACCAATGTCATTGTTCAGTCATTTCCCCCCCGTGTCTGAGTGTATTTAAGTTTCTCCAACAAACATGACTGCTTCTGTGTTCATTCACTAAGATCTGAGAGTTGCCATATGCCAAATAACTAAGGATTAAAAATAGAAAGTGGAATAAAACCAAAATAAAATTACCTAGAGTCTATTGCATGGCAGCCACGCTCAAGATACGTTTTAGGTCCTGCCAAACATCTGTCAACCGCTCATCAAATATATGCAGGTACCTACTGCCGAGCGCTAGACTGATCATTAGACAGGATGGCAACTTAGGTTGGCCCCAGACTACCCTTAGTTATAACCTGGATTGAAAACCAGGATTACACAAGTAAGTGTATTTAAATTTTTGTCAGTAAAATGAACTTTAAAGGAGAAAAGAATATTGAAGTGAGTAGAAGTTGGGTTTGTTTTTACTCCCTGGAGAACAGTATTTAAAAACAAGAAAAATGATTCCCACAAGTCTAGAGAATCTTTAAACTTTAAGTTATGAATCCTGTCTTGAAGTTCTGGCAATTGTTGGGAAATGCTGTTGTGTTCTTGTCTTTTACTGACAATTGGTAGGATCTGCCAAGCATGCTTTGCCTAGCTCTCTCTTGGCCGTGGTATAAGCAGAAGCCATTGAAAGATCCTAAACTGCACTTGATACCTAAAGACTATCTGATAGCCTAATGGTTTCTTTTATCCCTGTGGTTGCCTCCTTCAAATATGGGAAGCTTCTTTTAAGTCTGACCTCTAGGGCACTTTTGTGCGTGGAGGGGAAGAGCACAAGGAATCATGCAATAGTATATCTGATGGGCCAAGATTGAGCAATATTGATCTCCACATTGACCCCACCCTTAGGAAGCATACACCCGCTAATGTACTTAAATCAGAGATCAACTAAAAGGGTGGTGGGTGGTGTTTGTTTTGTTGACTTATTTGCATCTACATCCAGCCTCTTTCCCCAAAATATAAGGCAAGTTAGACCTCTGCTATACACAGATTTCCATTTGCGTTTAGCCGTTAATTTTTGTTGAAGATTGTTATACCTTAAAAAAAATGTGTCTTACCTAATTCCTGTTGTTAGCTTCCAGACTCCCCAAATGCCTGGAATATACATGTATATATATCTCACCTTTCTAGTGCATGGGGTGGTCATGCATTCTGTAAGAATTCTATGAGCTTGTGTTTCATTGGATTAAATTAGAAATAAGCTTGATGTTTCTTCTTTTCATGGTAGTTGGTTACTTGTAAAACATGCAACAAGACAGTTAAACATCAAGGTAAAAGTAGAAGCTTTCTCTCCTCCCTGAAGAGCAGTCGCGGCACTCCTGCGGCTAACCCCGCCCTGAAGACCCCGAAGGGGAAGGCTCCGAGCTCTGCCAGCCGCAATCATGAGCTGTCTAGTTCCAAGGGCAAGAGCCCTGCCTGGATATTCAGGTACCTGAATTCTGTGTTTGAATCTGAATGCTTGAGTGTTTCTTCTGTTTAATGTAAACTCTTTAATTACATCATGTAGTTCAGGGATTGGTCCTCCCAGTACACAATGCCCCCTATACCCACCCAATCCCCGCCCCTCCTTTTTAAAAAAATCATTTTATTGGGAGCTCATATAGCTCTTATCACAATCCATACATCCATCCATTGTGTCAAGCACATTTGTTGCCATCATCATTCTCAAAACATTTTTTCTACTTGAGCCCTTGGTATCAGCTCCTCATTTTTCCCCTCCTTCCCTCATGAACTCTTGATAATTTATTTTAAAAATTGTTCATGTCTTACACTGACCAATGTCTCCTCCCTTCACCCACTTTTCTGTTGTCCATCCCCCTGGAAGGGGGTTAAAGGTAGTTAATTGTGATTGGATTCCCCCTTTCTTTCTCCACCTCCCCCTTCCCCTCTGGTATGGCTACTCTCTCAATATTGGTCCTGAGGAGCCCTCCTCCCCCCCCTTTTCATCCATACTCTTTTCTCTAATGTCCTAAACTCCTATTTCAACTCTACTTGCAAGTATATTCATGACTTCAAACCTTGGGACGTATTCCCAGCTGCCTGGTAAATATAATCACTTAAATCCCTTGTACCCCCTAAATTTTGCTCATCTTGTCCTCATTCAGATCTGCCTATCCTCCCCTAAAATCTTTTTTCTGAAAAGCATGCTTTTCTAGACATTCAGGAATAAAACACTAGGCTTATTTGAGGTTTCCTACTCTCTTGTCCTTAAGCAGGCGATTGCCAGTTTCTATCTATCCTACTTAGATGTCGGCAGCTCGTCTTGCCTTTTCCCTCTCTGGCTGTCACCTGGCTCAGGTCCTGATTATTCACCGTTTACCCTGGTCCACGATGAATATTTCCTAGTTGGGCTCTCTACTTCTAGTTTAAAACTCTTACCATCTGATCATCTTCCTTAAGCAGACTGATCTGAGGGCAGCCTGTGGGACCTCCCTCTGTAGCAGATGGACTCCGTGCTCCAGCATGGCTATCCAGGCCTCGTTATCTGGCAGTCAGCCTGCTGCCTCACTTTGCCTTCATTTGGCCAGTGTGCCAGCAAAGTGGAACCACTTACTCTAAGCAGAAACCTTGGCTCTTGCTCTTTCATCTACCAGAAAATTCCTGCACAATCTACTTGATAAGGGATCTGACCAATGCAACTATTAGCAATACAACTAAGCAAATGTTTTGAAATTTAGTAACCTCCAATACTTTACTCAGTATGGCAGTCAATAAATGCTAGGCTAATTTAATTCCATAGAAGTGGAAATGGATTTTTGAAAAGTTTTGTTACGAAAAGAGAAATTGAGCATGGTAATCTCTTTTCCTTTATTAATAAAGCTTGCCAGTGGCTTGACAATTTTGTAGTCCTTTCAAAGTCTGGTAGTCTCTTGAACATAAGTAGCAAAATTAAGCAAGGACTGGATTATTGGCCTTGAATGTGTATAAAATTAGTTGACAATTATATTTTCTCTGTATTCTTGATTGATGTTGATATTTAGTATGATAAGAATGCATAGAACTTTCCACTATATTAGATAAATGTAGGTAAAAGATCATTTGGTTTAAATTTGAAAAGATCAGAAGTAATTCACATTTTTCTTTTAAAAAGATAGTTAATTTACAACAATTTTGTTTTGTTTAAGCCATACTGCTGCTCCCATAGAGATTTAGGCACAGAAACCCTCCCTTTAGGGTCACTCTGTGAGTTGGGATCAACATGACGGCAGTGGATTTGGTTTGAGGCTTTTCTAGAAATGTGCATGAATAAAAAAGATATTTCATATTTAGTACAGAGTTTGGAATTTGGAAGAGCTATCAGACTGACAAATCACAAATACGGGGTCAGGAGATATGAAATAGAAAGACAAATACAAACACACACCAGACAGGGAATCATTTATTCATAGGTATTTATTGAGTACTTCTTTCTGAACTCTAGAAGTTACAACTCGTAGTTAATACAAAGCATCTTCCCTTATTGGAGCTTACCTTCTAGTGCGGGAGATTAAAATGGGATGGTACCTACATGTGTATGTAGGTTGAGATCCTTTACTTCTGAGAAGTGGTCCTGAACTGTGAAGAAAAAACAATATTTTAAAAACCTTTGCTTAGGATTGCATGAATCTTGACATCAGAAAAAAAGAGAATTCAGACCTGATGACACTTCACCAGTCACCAGCCTGTCCTTTCAAGGGTGCTAGAACCACCCAATACATGTCCATGTTGCCTGAGGAGCCTGAGGATGGAATGACTGCTGAGGGAAAGGCAGGACAGCCATTCCCCCTCTGTGGCCATGAGGGCAATCCTTCTGGTAGCAGTGACCAGGGCTGAGCAGGAACAAGGTTTCCCTTGTCATCTGTCAGTATAACTAAGAGTGGTTTTATATCTCTTTGCAGAACACCTACACCTGGACAGTCAACACCCACTTTCTCTTCCTCAAGAAGTACGAGCAAAACAAAGAAACACTTTTCTCAACTAAAAATGTTGCTCAGTCAGCAAGAATCCCAAAAGAGCCCAAAGATGGACTTCAGAAATTTCTTGTCTTCTCTGTAAAAGATGGATTTTGAAAATAAGAAATGTCTAATGTAATTTCTGAAATTAAAACTAATCAGAAAAACAAGAATTTTTTGCTTTAAAAGAAATGAATATGAGGTCCAAGAGCAAACTTTTCTTTGGCATCCATCAATGATTATGGGGAAATACCTTACTAGAATGAGTACCTGAGTCCTGCCTACTTCTGAAGGAAGGTGTTTGTATCACAAATCACAGGAAGGAGTCAAGAGATATGTGGACTTTAAAACGTTCTCGTGATTTATGCCGTTTTCTTTCTAAGGAAACTGAGACCGATTTCTCCTAGGAATCAGTAGCCTCCGGACTAATTCACAAAGAGGACCAAGCATCTCTGTCTTTGTGTCCCCACAATCACCTGAATAGCTTAAACTGTAAAATCTCAATGTTGTTGCTATTTTCAGAACAAAATAATTTGCTCTGGCGAAGACCTATTTCCAGGTCTGAAAATTACATCAGCTCCAGAAGTTTTATCTTCACTATCTTAAATCTTTTCTGGAACAGATATACACCTTGAAAAAAAAAGATAAGGTAGGGATGTAGCCAATGTACCTTTTTAAAAGCTCTTCAAATAAATGATTTAGATACTTTGGACTATAATCTGTTTTCAAGCCTGTCTGCTTCTTCAAAGTTTTAAACTGAAATTTTTTTTTTTTTTTTTTTTAATTTGGGCTTGGCAAATGGAAAGGTCAAGGCTATCTAGCTGGCTTTACATTTGTGCCAGTGAAGTGGCGCCAGCATGTCAAGGGAAGGTGAGGGCCCATGTTCAGTCTGAGACTGAGCTACAGGCTACAGGGGCTGGCCTTAATGTAGCCACAGCAACTTATTCAAGACCTGTGTCGTGACAGAAGCTTTCTTTACCTTTTTGGCTAAATTCCCATACACACACGCACACACATCAGTTTCCCTCAAGTACTGCTCTTTAGCTGGCTTCCCTCCCTGTCTGATGACTAGAGGTCCGAACGATCTCAGCCCTCTCATATTCTCTTCAGTGTTGGGCCTTTGCACATGCTTTTCACTTAGGCCTCAATCTTACACACTGCAAACCTCCCCACCCAGGATGGTTACTGCATAGTTTCCTGTTTCTCAATGACTCTCCAACTGCACGTGTCTCTCAACACCTTGTTTGTGATCCAGCACACAGCACAGGTTCTGCAAATATTCCCTAAACTACATTTGAGTTCCTTAGCCCACCTGTTCCATAGGAGGTTTAAAAATATGGCCCTTGTTAGCCAGTGGGTGGGAAACAGAAAGGGCACAATAACAATAGGAACTTTTAGATGGGAAGCTGTTCCTAGTCCCATTAGTTGCCAGGGAAGACACCATGATTCTTGACTGTTTCCATTCTGTCTGGCAGAGGATCTTTGCTCATCTCTAAAGAGAGCATTAAAATGATGGTGGGGAGTAAAAGTGTCAAACTCTTGGAAGGAGCAAGATAAGTTGCCATCGCCGTGGACCAGGCAATGATGTCTTAAAAAATGACACCAACATAAGCAACGAGGTAAACCTGACGTCATCCAAAATGGGAAGTGTGTGCTTCCACAGTCATCGTGAAAGAGTGCATAGACAATTCACAAAATGGAGAAAGTATCTAACAAACAAAACCCACAATGAAATAACACTTCATACCCACAAGGACTATTAAAGTAAAGAATACATGACGTGTTGGGGAGGATAATAACTCTGCCTCATGAAGATCTAAGAACTCAACACACCTAAAGAGCAGATGGGCCATTGAAACTGCTTATGCAATTTGGTGTTACCATGAAATCTAAAATACCGACTCTGATGATAAAACCACTAGATAACGGTCTTTTGAAAACATGCCACTGGTAACTTGGGTAAATTGTTTTGAGGTAGTTGTAATTTTTTGTGATTATATCAATTCTTTACAGTACATCTTTAGCCCAGGTATTGAGTTCATGTTCAACTCAAGGCAGCTTGGTGTTCAAATAACTGATAGGCTTACTTCGTTGACTGTTTTCACCTATGATCCTTCCTTGAGATTATGCATCAGTACTGGAGGTTGGTCTGATCTATAAATCCACTTCATGAAATGCAAAAACACTCAATGTCCAATGTTCTGTACAAGCGGTGCTTCCAGGCTGTTTGGGTCTCCTGTAACAACTCAACGTAAAATTTATATACAAAAATTTCTGGGACAGAAATGCAGTATCTTTTACTTTTAACAAGGACAGAAATTTTACTTGTTTTGGAATTGACTTTTTTTAAAAAAAAATCCTATTTTAACAGAATCCTAGAATGTTAGTTATAAATCTTGGGGTACAATGATCAATTTTCATCAAAGTTAACAGACAAAAGAGAATGCAATACTACATATACTCAATGCATCGTTCAGTGTTTTAAAACTTACCACAATACAAGTGCTTTAAATTTTATCTGTTCCAACCTATCCGCTCTTGTAGAGAATATTTTTGTACTAACGCTAATAGCTACAGACACACACTTCAAGTAACACACCAAATATGTTTTAAATTGATAGTATTTAGAGCATTTAAAAAATCCTTTATCAAAAAGATTAATTCATTAATGATACTTCATAATGGCTATTTCACCACTTCATCCTGGGCTTAGGAAAGAATACTCAAAGCTCTTGGGAGGACTGAGAAGTCTGGTTTGGTTTATGTAGTACTTACTTAATTTCATGTCAACTTGAAAAAATGAAGGGGTGACAATCAGGTCACAGCCTGATGATGCCTCCTGGTGGGTGCGGCCTTCTCATGAGGATCCTGGGAACTTCCTCTCTCCTCAAGGCAGGCTACACACTCTCTCTGCTTCACTTTCTTCCTGTTGAGTCACACTCAGAGAGCTGGAGGAGCATCACGCCAGCACTGAGATGCTTCCACCTCCAATGGATCCACAAGACGTTTCACCCACCGGCCTGTGATATTCCTGTATCAGCATCACTGCATGTTCTGCATGAGTCTGAAGATGAATGTATGGACTAGTATTGGACATATGGGCTAATATCATATTTATGGACTTGATCTGGACTCTGCTGAGATGTTTTCTCAATAAACAATTGCTCTTTGATATAAAGCTCTTTCTTAAACATATGAGGGTCCCTGGATTTGTTTCTCTAGTCAACCGGACTAACAGTTTGATTGAGTTTTGGCCCCCGTATCTTGGTGCTGTATTTATAGTCCTCATTCTCTCTCGCTGCCATCAAGTCAATGCTGACTCACATGGATCCCCAGGGGGAAGTTTTGGCGACTATAAATGTTTCCTGGAGTAATCGGAGCTGCTGGTTTTCAATTGCTGCCCATGCAGATCGCAGCCCAACATGAACCACTACCCCACCAGGGCTATTAGTTACTCTACTCTCAGGGAAACACCAGGGAGGATACAGATACTCATATTAAATAAAACACTATATGTTTAATAAGAGAATTTTTTTTTGGGGGGGGGGGCTAAGTCTAAGGTTTTAACATTTTGTGGACAAATGCAGGCATATTATGTGAAATAAATATAAAGTTTGTATCTCTTGAAGCAATTTTATGTTGAACATCCTAGTTCCAAAATTGTTTTAAAGAATAAATCAAATGGGTATTAAAAACAGTATTTATATTGCAAATTATCTAAAAGTTAGAATCACCTTAATAGGTCAATATGATTCTACAATATTTTCTAGATTTTTTAAAAGTAACTATTTAAGGCTACATGCTATTTAGAGTATACGAGGGGGTACCCCCCCCCCACAAAAACAAACAAACTGGAAAAAGCTCCTCATTTGTTTTTTTGGGTGAGGGGGATAGTACATTTGGAGTTCATTCCACCAAGTCAGACTATTAATCAAACTTTCTATTTAGAGATTCTGAAAAGATTGTGTAAAAAAGTGTGACCAAAAAATGCTTAATTTGTGGCAGACGGGGGACTGGTTTTGTCACCATGACAATGCACCTGCTCACGCAGCCAACTCAGTGTGACAGTTTTTGGCAAAAAACAGCATGCCTCTCTTGCCCCACGCACCTGACTCACCTGACCTCACTCCTTGGGACTTCTTTTTGCAAATGCAGAGAGACATGAAAGGAAAATGATTTGACAACTTAGAAGAGGTGAAGAAAAAAACTGAGCTGCTGTCAGCCATCCAAACAGAGGAGTAGAAAATGTTTCCAAGAATGGAATTGCAGATTTGACAAATGTATTAAATATAATGGAGGAAAAAAATGTAATGGAGAGTACGTTGAAGGTGATAAGGTTGTTTGGTCAAAAAATTTAAATACATAGCTTTGAAAAAAAATTGCATTTTGGGAGGGTATCCCCTCGTAATTATAATGAAACTATAATTTCATTCACACAACATTTATGTTACCCTCAATACGTTTCAGCTAATGAAGCTTTAGAGCCCAAACTCCAAAGCACTGCATGGATGAAACCAAGCCATGAACGCACTACCCATATTGTATGTGTAATTATTACACAATCACCACAGAGCTCAAAGAAACTTTTAAAGAATGAAACTATACTTCTAAATATTATTATTAAGCCCTTAATTCTACCTAAAGATGCTTGTTTTCATTTATCTAAAAGGAATGGAAAGGAAATTTCTAATCTAACAGAAGCTCAATCTCTACATTTTGGTGAATGCTTTTAAAAACTGCCTTTGAATGAAAGCCTTTCTTGCTTTTAAAATTAGTTTACTCATTTGTAGTAGGTAGTAAGTGCACACTGTGCAGAGTTCAACACGTCCAAAGTGGATGAGGCAAGTCCTTCCTCCTCCTGCAGCTGGCACCCATTTCGTCCCCTTTGTTCCTAGAAAAGGAATCGTTGGTCCCCTCCTTTTTGGCTTAGACACCAGTTTCTTCTTGGGAAAGATACCAAATGCTTTGTCTTTCCCTGAAGGAATTGTTAAATATTCTGTTTTTATTTGAATATTGTAGTATTTGGTATGCTTAAAGTTTTAGCCCTGTTAAACATTAAAGAGCGAGTATAAAATTCTATGGTAACCTCACCCCAAAAACATTAGTTAATTCTATTTATCCCTAAACCATTTATCCCTCCACCTTTCAACTGTTAGAAGCATTTTAGTTTTTTTAATTAGCTGTACATTTGGAAACCAATAAAGTTTATTATAACTTTTAGTCATACACAAGCATATTCATACTTCTGACTAGAACTAATTTTCTATCTAACTCTCAAGATAATTTAGTTTACTTTACTTCAATTAAGCATTTTCAAGCTACTTGGAAAGTTCTTTTCCTAAAAGACAAACCACTGGAAACCAGGGGACCCCCAGGATACCATTAAGAACATGCAACCATCCCAGCCTGAAAAAAGGATGGAGGCACTTTTGCCCATTTGCTTCATTAAAAAAGAAAAAAAATTGATTAGTCATTGAATGAAACCCCATGTAAAATGCAGTACTATGATAGACTGAAATACACATGCTGACCATGTTATTAGGAGAGGCCGGTCCCTGGAGAAGGACATTGTGCTTGGTTGAGTGGAGGGTTAGCGAAAAAGAGGAAGACTCTACACGAGATGAATCCACACAGTGGCTACAACAATGGGCTTAAAGATAACAAAGGTGAGGATGGTGCAGGACTGGGTAGTGTTTTGTTCTATTGACATATGGGGTCCTTATGATTCAGAACTCACTTGATAGCACCTAACAACGTGTTGTTAAAAAAAAAAAGTTAAAGTTATCTAGAAGGTACTACTGTGAACAATATGGTGTTTTATATATACATACAAAAGGTTTTACTTTTGTTTTTGTTTTTACTCGTTTGAAATCTGACTTGGAAAAAATGCCAAGTGGGCATCTACAGGCCTACTTCACTGTTTTTAAAGGTTATGGAGTGTTCGTGTAATTGCCCGTCATTTAAAGAATCTTCAAGCTGCAGTTCTGAGTGTGGGCTGTGATCTCCGGGGAAATCTGAGAAACCCTCAAAGAAGCTTCAAGGCCTTGGCTATTTTCATAATAATACTAAGATGCCATTTGCATTTTTCATTGGGTTGGTACTTACACTGATGTTGCAAAAGCCATGGTGGTAAACTCCTGGCATTTTAACATGAATCTAGGAAGGGGTGCCGACCTTGACTTTATGTTGTTCATCCCTTGCTTGCACTCAAGAGTAAGACTGAAAAGTCAATGACAAAACGGTTTCTCTTAAAACAAGTAAAAATCACCTCAATTACAGTACAATATGTAGGGAAAATGCCAGCCCCCACCACTAATCGCGGGTTTGATAAGCACCAATTGTACGGTTGAGAAATATAAAGATTATAATAAAGTCATAGAGTGTTAGAGAAACAAATCCACAGAGACTCATGTATAAGAGAGTTTTATATAAAGGTTAAGTGCACATCAAGAAAACATCCCAACCAGTGCTGCCGAAACCCACAAATCCAACATTAACCCATTAACCCATATGTCTAACACCAATTCACAAAGTCCACCTCCATCTCACAAAACAGATGTAATGATGCCGACTGCAGGAGGAAAGCTGAATCAGTGAATGTGTAAGCATCTAAGTGTTGGCAGGGGTCTCCACATGGGTGCTTCTGTACCCAGGGCTGCATCAGGGTAGGTCCATGTGGCTTCTCCTCAGGGATGTCTTGCAGGAAGTGAGCCTTATCAGCTAAAGCAGGGAACTGGCTAAGGCAGCTGTACCCTGGTCTGATCATCAGGAAGCAAGAGACCCAAGAACTAAAAAGGCGAGGCTCACTAAGCCATTTATCCCTCCACCTTTCAATTAACCCCATGTGTGTTTATCAGCCAGGTTGGCACAGTAAACTAACTACCTCAGAAAGCATGAGAGATAGAAGAGAAATTGAAATAATGGGGTCAGACACATCTCATGGTAGCATGCTCGCCTCCTAGATGGCCATGATCTTACCAACCAGGTCCGCGCACAGTGTGGGCCTAGGCGAGGTGGGGCGGAGACCCAGCAGGAGGTTAGACACACCCCGTTTATTGCTAACCAAGGGTTATATTTACTTAGGTGGGGGGCGTGATTATACGTAACCACATGTCACAGGAAGGGGCAGTACAATAGGCATACAAGCAATAGGAGGGGGCTATACAATGGGCATAGGTATAACAGGAAGAGGATGAGCTAGGGGTATGCACATAGGAAGGAGAGGGACTAGAGGTATACATGTGACAAGATGGGCAGACCCTAGATTCATGATGGCGGCCTAACCTTGGTCACCCTTGGGTGAGCTTGACCTCTCTGGGGTCTCCTAGAAGGAAACAGTCAACTACTATCCTTATCAGAAGGGAGTGGGTCCTACTTGTGGGATAAACAGTGGTGACTGCTTGCTCTAGATGGCTAATAACTCTTAGGGAGAATAACTCCTGATCTACTTCTGTTGACCTCCAAATGTACAGTCATTTGCCATGTGTAGCCAGCAGCTAAGTTTGGCATATATTTGGGGGAGACAACTTGGGAGAAATCTTTCTGTTTTCCACAACAATATATTGATATAAATGAAAAGTCTACATTTAAAGCTCAAATAACACAGGTGCATTTGGCAAGGGAAAAAAGGATGAGGTTAAAAGGTACCACAGGCAAACAGTAACACTTGCCTACATAAATCCTTAAAAATATAATACTCAACACCCTTCCATGCCCCGTTCCAGAGTCTATAAAACCAACTCCATCTTCGGCTGGCTCTTCATCAAAGGCCTGGCTTTCTGATAATGGAGTATAAGGCAGCAGGTGAGTAGCAGCATGTCAATTCTGACTTGGGCCTCTGGGGTGGGGTGGGCTCGGCAGGCCGTGCCTCACTGCGAGCTTGCGTGCGAGTAAGTGTGCTGCGCATGCGTCCAAGGCGTCGCGACCTGGCTATGGCCCCTAGCAGCTGAGGAGGAAGTAGCCCGTGCATCTGGCACACTTGCTGCAGGCGGTGGCGGCGAGTTCGAGTAGATGGCATCTGGCAGGACCTTGGAGCCAGGGTAAACCCACGCCTGGAGATCGCTGAGTGGCTGGAGCGGGTCAGCTGCCCTCCTGTCTAGCAAAGGATTTTCAGGATTTAGCACTCAGCATTCGGTGCGTGTGTTGCCACCACTTCCAGGAGGGGTCATAACTTCGCTGTCACTAACGGAGGGCCCACTGGAGGCCAAGCATCCAGTCGATTCTTAGAACAGCCTTGTACATTTCTGGACCCACAAAGCGGCAGGAACTCCAACTTGGACTGAAGCCCCTCCAACAAAGGTAGTGCCTCCTTCTGAAGTCTTACCTGGCCGCCTAGGTCAGCCTCATGGTTACTCCGCACGGTCGAAATGAAGTTTCCTATTAAGGAGGACTGGGCAGGACAGGCATTCCTGACTGTCTGCGCAAGAGGAACTCCTGGCCGGCGGGCTGCAAAGGCCCCCGCAGGCTTCTGGCCAGCTGGGGGCTCTGCTACTATCTCCTTCTTTTGACTCTGCCATCTGCTCTTCCTGGAGACAGAGGATGGAGCTGGGCCTGTTTTGTTACCACCTGGGGTAACTGCAGACCCAAACTCTCTCCGGTGCTGTGGGGTTTGTGGCTCAGCTGAATATAGAGCAAGGGGTACAGAGATGTCCCCAGAGCATCAGGCAGCCATTTGACTTGGAACAGTTTAACTTCAACAAGGTGCGGCCAGGAGAAATTCTCACCCGTTTGCACTGGGAACCCAATCCACCCAGTGCTCTCCAGCAAGAGAACATCCTGGTGATCAATGTCAGTCCCCTGGAGTAGGGTCACATGCTGGGTGACCCTAGTACTGGTCTGAGCCTATAGACTGCCTGAAGAGGGGCCCCAAGTGAGCACCTCGCCCCTAGCAGCCATCTGCACCTGCTCCAGGCCCTCCCAGCCCCTGGCTTCCTCTATCATACTAGCGGCCTAGGACCTGACTTAGAAGCCTTGGTAAGCAGGGTATGCTGAGCCAGTGACTCCCTGACTGACTGTGAGACTGCACATTAACTTGTCTGTGATCCAGGGAGCACCACCTGGGAAGACCACCTTCCTCAGCCATCATGGGGGTCCAAGTCATTCTCTGGGCCCGGAAGTCCAGCTTTGAAATAACAGAAAGCAGGGCTTTCAGTGTTGGTCCAGAGTTGGCAGGGCACCTATCTGTCAAAACATCCCAGGACTTCCCCAGTCTGACCCTTACCCAAGACTATCTTCTGCCTCCACCCCAGGCAGAGGTGGTCCGCGTGGCCCTGGTGGCCCAGGAGGAGCAGTAATTGTTCCCAAGGTTATTTATTCTCTCACTGATCTTAGTCCTTTTCCAGAGTCCTACCCATAAGGCCATGGGGCCTTGTGATGACTGCTTACACACATGTCTCAGCTGAAGGATGAGACAAAGAACTGATACGTGGTCTTTAAAAGAGCAAAACCAAAAAAAAAAAAAGAGCAAAACCATGCTTGCTTCAGCACTAAATTGGAACGATACAGAGATTAGCATGGCCCTTGCACAAGGAAGACACGCAAATTCGTGAAGCATTCCATATTTTTCCAATAAAACTATTTAAAAAACCAAAGAGCAAAACCTTGAAATAAATTTAACAAATTACCCTTAAAAAAATTCTGCATCAACAGGGAAGCAACAAGCCCCCATGGAAGAAGCACACCAGCTGGTGCGGTCGTGAGGTGTCATCGAGACTGGGCAACAGGCATCAGAAGACTCACAGCAAGCAGTCAACAAACAAACAAAACTCCACTGGTGAAAAGGAGGGGGTTGAAGCGGAGACCCAAAGCCCATGGAGACCAAAAGCCCATCTATGGACAATGGAACATCCCCCGCAGAAGGGTTGCGTCAGTCAGGGTGCAGTAGAGCACTAATGGGTCATGCAATATACCTCTGATCCCTTGCGACCTCCTCACCCCCTGCTATCACAACCCCAGTGCCACCTCCCAATCTAGACTAGACGGAGCATGTACATAGGTATAGGCAAGAGATGAAACTCCAACACAAGGAACCCAGGAACAGGAATGGGAATGGGAATAGAGATCCCAAAAGGGCAGGGGGCAGGGGGAGGGGGAGAGGTGGAGAGAGAGGGGTCACCAATCGCAATGAATGTCACATAACCACACACACCCCTCCAGGGGGAAGAACAACAGAAACCAGAGGGGAAGGGAGACAGCAGTCGGTGTGAGATTTGAAAATAATTAACAATCTATAATCTCAAGGGGGCCACAAAGTGTGGGGGGCGGGGAAGAAGGAAAAAAAGAGGAGCTGATCCCAAGGGTTCAATGGAAAGTAAATGTCTAGAAAAGAAATATGGGATATATATATGAATATGTTGGATGCAATTGTTGTATGGATTGTAACAAGAGTTGTAAGAGCCCCCAATAAAATGATTTTAAAAAAAATCTTACCTGAACTTTTGGACTAACGGGCAGCACATCCCTCAAATAAGATTTCAACAAGGATTAAGGTGTTTCTCGGTATCACAGCAGTAAAAATTGCACTGCAAGTACACCTCTAAAATATATTATTACCCTATCTAAAATAAAAGTCCCCTTTAGAACAGTTCACCTACAATATCCCTGGCATACTAATTCTATTTTTAAGAATTCATCAGTTTTCTAGCTACAGTAATTTTATATGTGAAATATGCAAATATTCTCCCTAGGCACTTCCTTGAGAGCTACAGAATGTTCACACAAGGGAGAAAAGCACTCAGGATAGTCAGATTTCTTTTCACCTAGGGTGGAATTGGCTTCTAACTGGAAGGCTGGCAGTTTGCGTCTACCAGCGGCACCTGAGAAGAAAACCTTGGTGATCCATGTCTGAGAAACCAGCCACTGAAAACTTATTGATCGCATTCTTACTTCAACACGAAAGGGAGAGCCATGAGTCCCGGTCTGAAAGGCAACTCTTCCTCTGGTCTATGATCGGGGGAGCTACGAACTCCAATTAAAGCAGGATGGCAGTATTCTAGTCAGTCAGTCCTTAAGTCAAACCTTTCACTGTAAACAGAACCCTCATTCAGGCTTCCGGGAGAGACAAAAGCTGGGTGAGGGATGTATCAGGTAGTTTTGACTGTTGCCTCAGAAACTTTATTCAGTCAGAAATGGCATTCCTCAAATGATGTGGGTGGACACAAGACTAGATCCATTGGTTCTAGGCCCAAGGAGAATGAGTTTCTGGTATGTGGTCCACGACTAATATTAGGGCAGCTAAACCAAGTCTGAAGTTAAGACAGGCAGGGTAGTCAGCTCCATGGTCAATCCCACTCACAGCGTCAAAATAGTGAAATAAACTAGACTGCAAAACAAAAAAAAAACACCCCAGATTGCATATTACATTGCATTTTCATCTGCTAGGGTCATTGTTTTACTGGTCCATACTCTTAACAAGATGGATCGACACAGGGCCTGCAGGGACAGACTCAGACATTAAGAACAATTGTGAGGATGGCACAGGACTGGGCACTTTTTTATTCTGCTGTACACGGGGTCGCTGTGAGTCCAAACGGACTCAACGGCACCTAACAACAACAACTACTACCACTCTTAACAACTCTCACAAGAGATTTCAGGTCTTGAGTCAGGTTTTAATAAACTGCTCTGTCTGCTACAGCACTCTACTTTTTCAGTGAGGTTCTGTAATTTATTGCAGTGGCCAGACAGAACTCACAGACAATGCTCATGGTTATGGAGTCTATTATGGAAGGGAACAGGTTACAAGTCAGGTGAGAAATGCTCAGGATACAATTGTTCGGTCAGGACAGGTTGGTTAGCTAATGTCTTAAGAGCATGCCACTTGGCTGTATGCCACAACCTGGAGGCATTCAGCAAACCCAAGCCCCTGAATTAAATGTCCAGAGGCACCCCACTGCACTAACCAGCCCCCTGCCCCAAAGCAGTGAGCTGTACTTGCTCTGTGGGCTGGGAAGCCCACCACTCTGTCTCGTGTTCTGACTCCCGGTTCTGCTGCTGCCCCTCTGTCACACTTCTGAAGTCACAGATGTCTTCTGGATCAAGGAGTTTCCCTGCACAGGGACCTCAGGGTCCGGAGGGCATGGTCTTGCACATGGTTCTTGCTGGTAGAGAGGCCCCCTCCTGCTGCTCAGATTGCCTATTTTATACCCCGGGGACGGCACTCACAATGAGTCCCTTTAGCAAGCACTCACAACAGAATCCGATCAGTATCTCCCCCACCTGCTCACCCAGGTGATTAAATAATCCAACTTCGTTGGATTAAATAATTCAACGAAGTCTGCAGGAAACAATAATGATGTTCTAGCCATCACAACATTTTCTACAGCATCAACAGAATAATAAATTCTATTACTTGTTTAGCCACTAAGGGGAAAAAATAGCTTTTTAATTTGTTTTTAAAGAAAGCCATGGCATGCGCTGCGCTGAGGCAAATACACTGCTCTTTGAAGTGTCCCCCCTTCTCATCTGCCAGCCCTCCTCTAAGCTCAGCCATATTGCTCAGCAGGAGCAAAAGTTCACGCCTTCAGACCTCAAACAGCAAAGAGCAGTAGCAGCACTTATTCTGGTGCCTAAAGCTTACCAAAAAGTATGTTTACATATACTACCTCACTTCGTGCAATGCTGTTAACTCATCAGTGTTGCTGAATCAGAGGTAAAGATCACAATAATATTTATATATAGTTTGTTTGTTTGTTTGTTTTTGAACCCATAGTCAATGAACCTTCCTAGGTGAGTTCAAATGTAATTCATCTTTTCTATGAAACTCTATGCAACTATTCCCAGGGGCATCGACCATTCTTTTCTCAGAGTTCTGTAACATTTTCTAAAGCCACTGGTATGGAACTTTGAACATGATAATGCAGCCAGTATCTGTCTTCCATATTATATCTGCGTTCTGTTATCTTTCCATTCTCTCCGCCCTCAGGTATATGCCCACCACATAAAAGCTCAAAACAGCCAATTAACACCCTTTAAACTACGTGTGCTGTAGCAAGTGGAAATGAAGCACTTATTTGGTTACCAGGTGTCCCTACTAATCAGACTGCTGAAAGATTAGGTTCATGAAATACTGAAAAGCTAAGGATGAGTTTTTGGATGGAATATTCTTGGGAAACTACCACTTTGGAAAAATATTTCTCTGAGTGGTCACTACAGTTCGGGTGGCACCATGTTTTTAAACTAAGCAATCCATCAAGCTTGGCACCTAGATAGACAGCAAAAAAAATGTATAGTTTTCTGTTCCAACCAGTGGTGGCTGCAGGAGGCTACAGTCAAGCTTCACAGAATGAGCCATACGCTCAGATGGAATAAGCAAGAGACCCAGAAACCTTTAATAAAGCATGTGTGGTGGACACTTGTCCCTGCTCTAAAGGGAATGTGGCTTAAGTTGAGACCTAAGGAATAATGGGAGAGGGCTTTGGAACACTATTTTCCAAATTAATATGAACCAAAGATGATACAATTTTGAGAGTTGAGAAGGAATTTTGTAGCTCTTATTGATGACTTTAGATGGGACATCTAAGTCTGCAAAATTTGTTAGTTTTTAAATTTGAAGCCCTCTGTAAACAATTATGGAATGCATTTTTAAACTGTATCCTTTAAAGAATAAATTGTGCAGAAACATTCTTAAGAGGAATTAAATTACCAATTATAATTTCATTAAGTAGCATACAAACAGATCTCTATTTATTTTAGCACTGTACTTTAGTAACCAAGATTTCTAGCACAGTACAAAGACGTTACAATGTGTGCTCACAGAATGCTATCTGAATTCATGTGTGGCCCTTACATAATCTGTCAACTTGTGAAGGGGTGGAGTCTAGTCTGTCAATCAGATGGCAGCTTGATGACCTCATTTGGAGGCACAAAGGAGATAAATAGCTTACTGGAGACTATGTTGAAGGCCACAGCCTTGAAATGGTTGAGAAGATATCAACCCAGGTGTCAGTATCTGCTGTTTGCGGCTGCGGTTTGACATTGAGACTAAGATAAAGAACAAAGATGTATGCAAGTTCTGGGAAAACAGAATGTTTAATTTTTATCAAAGACTCCTTGACTTGGCAGAATATGTAGTTTCTGATATATTGTGATAATAGACTAATTGTAACCCCGGGTTGTTTCTGTATGTCTAAAAGGAAGATGTAGAATAAACTCGGGGCTTCAGTATTCACTGTTGCCCTCCCAATACTTTCTGTCTCTCTTTTTTTCCTTAATCCTCACTCCCCCTTTCAGGACCATTTGTCGGCAGGCTCCGACAAGGCTAGATACACTCTCTCCCTGCAAGACATTCCTGTTGAAAAGCCACTTCTACCGCCACTGAATCAACAAGACTTTCCACCCACTGGCCCATAATATTCCTGTATTTGGCATCATCGCATGACTGTGTGAGTCTGATGAGGAATCTATAGTCTAGTATCAGACATATGGGCTAATATTGGACTTAAAGACTTGGACTGGACTGGGATGTTTTCTTACTCTTTTATATAAAGCTCTTTCTTATACATACATTAATGTCTATGGATTTGTTTCTCTTGTCTACCTGGACTAACACACTATGTAATCTGATAACAAAGATAAAAGCCAAAGTTCAAATATAAAATCAAAAGAGAAAAAATTTAGCCAAATGATATTTAATAATGGCACGGGCATTTCAGAATATAAAAGTTCATGGCCCTGCGGGGGACAACACCAGGGACACAGTGTGGGAATTGCGCCTGATCTGACCCCGCCATGC
>NW_022111300.1:22499737-22502769 GCF_000313985.2 Echinops telfairi
AACGATGTACAAATGCGCTTTACACAATTGATGTGTGTATGGATTGGGATAACAGTTGTATGAGCCCCTAATAAAATGTTAAAAAAGAAAAAAAAAAGAATATAAAAGTTAATGATTTAGAATTCTAAAAAGACAGAAAATAAGCACATAGGAAATTTTTTCATTTTATGTAACCTCATTAGAATAGCTACTAGTAGCTGCCAAAACTGTATCTTGTGATATTTTATCTAAAGTATGACTGTGTTAAATAACATCTGAAAATAAAATTACATACCTATTGCCCTTAGGTATCAGAACTAGCAACTGTTTCATTGTAAAACTCCAAGGATTAAAAAAAAAATTTTTTTAATTGTGAATTAGGTGGAGATTTACAGAGCAGATTTTCAGTTTTATATTCAATTTGTTCCATCCCCCTTGTGTTACTCTGGGTAGACTAGAGAAACATATCCATGGACAGACATGTGTGTAAGAAAGAGATTTACATACAAGAGCAATTAAACATTGAGAAAACATCCCAGCCCAGTCCAACCCAAGGCCATAAATATGATATTAGCCCATATGCCTGGTACCAATCTATAAAGTCCTCTTCAGACTCACGAAACACATGCAATGAAGCCAAATGCAGGACGATCACAAGCCAGTGGGTAGAAAGTCTTTGGGTCCAGTGGCGCTGGAAACATCTCAGTGTTGGCAAAAATCTCTCTGTGGCTTCTCCAGCTTCCGAGGTCTGGTTGCGTCCATGTGGCTTGTGTTCTGCAAATGTCTCTCAGGGAGTAGCAGAGAGAGAGAAGTGTCTTCTGCCTCCAAGAAGGAAGTACCAGATTTCCCAGAATTCTCAGGAGAAGGCCATGCCCACACAGAAGTTTCATTGGCTATCTGGAGGGATTGACAGCCTAGACACCACCCCTCCACTCTTAATCCTTAAATTGACACTAGATTAGGTGACCACCACACCCTCAATGTTCCCCTCATGTACCACCATGCATCCCTGTGCCTCCTGTTCCCATTCCGCCTCCTTTCTCCACCCTCTGAACTTTGTCCTTGGGTTAAATGCTGCCCTTTGATTTTAAACGGTTCAGTATTCTGACGGAGGTGAGTTCACTTCTAGACATAGAGAGGGATTAAGAATCAGAGTCTTGGGCGTCCCACCAGTCGCTATCAGACCAATAAGCCGAGTCTCTTATGATTTTGAGTTCTGTTACCCATTTCCCCCTCATTCTCTCCAAGACCTTCTCATATGATCTCCTGAATAAAAAGTACAGGGATTTTTATACAAATTTAAACAACATAGATAGACGTCTTTTTCAAACATTCATAGTCAAAGCACTTTATACCTTTAAAAAATGTTTTCTGCTTAACTATTATTTCAAAGCAGCATTTTTTGGAAGAGAGACAAATCCTTTTAAAAATAAGACTTTTTAAACTAAAAACTCTAGGCCATGTTGCAAAAACTGCTGGTTAAGAGAAAATGCTATTTTAATCAGCTAATAAGCTCTATAACTAGCTAGCTGTATGCTGCTTATGTAAAATTTTACTGCAACACTAACTGCTCTGTTTTATCAATGGGTACAAGAGCAAGAGAAAATAACTCGAAAAAAGTTGCAGTTTCCTTCCTCAGTCCAGCACAAACCATGGAGGGACCAACGCTCCCAATGGTAGCATGAGCATCAGTGACATTTGCCTCTAAATAGGGTGCCCACAGTTCTCTGCTGGATCGAGCTATAAGGACCTGGCCATGCAGCTGGATGGTTCTGCAGAATTCAACCACCAGCTTGAAAGAATAATAAAAACAAGGCTTAATTTTCCTCAGTGAAGCAGACTCCAGGCTCCAATTTGGTCGCTCAAATGCAAAACCACAACTAATGCATCATTTCCTTAACTTATGGTAAGAAAATTGAATTACACAGAGAGATCTTAAAAAGAATTAGAGAGCATCGTGGGCACTCAACTAATAAAAACACTTCAAGATTTTATATCTTAATATTAAGAGCTGGGAAAAGGAGGTAACAGAGACTAATATTGTTAAGCAGCCATATACTATTAATGCACAATTTGAATCGTTTAAAACCTCTTTTATTCAGCTTGGATTTTCATACGCAAAGTTAAATATTCTTAACTGAACAAAAAAAACTTTATGAAATGATAGAACAAAGTAAATAATGCCTTTGAAATTGTACTTTTATAGATGTAACGGAATAAGCCAATGGCTTTTTATAATAATTTCATTTAAATGAATTAACTATCAATTCAGTATCTTTTCTGTAAGACAGAAATTCAAATGTCATGTCTGATCTGAAAATACCCTGCACATTCTAGTTTCACCAATGAGTCTATCAAAAAGACAGCAAAATCTAGATTTTATTTTTTATATCATAAAACAATTTGGTACAGCATTACATGAAATCTAGCAATTAAAGTGGCTGAACCTCTGATAATATAATTATCACTTACTGCCATTGGGTCAATTCTGACTCATACAACCCTAAAGGTGTGGTAGTTACATAAGGGGTGGAGTTTATCATGTCAATCAGGTGATAGCCAATGAGGCCTCTATGTCTGCAGGGCCTTCTGAGGATTCTAGGAACTCTCAGGTATTCCTCATTGGAGGCAGGACACACACTCTCTACTGACAAGCCACATGGTGCTACACTAAGGTAACCAGATTTTAACATTGGTAAAACGGGAAACCATTGACGGGGGTGGGGATGGGGTCTTGATTAAAAATTTGGTCTATATGGAGCAACAAAAATTTTCATAAAACACAAAAATAGTATTGTACTATATTTTTAAAAATTTCAACATATGTACAATTTACAAATATACATTAAAAATTATGTATAGTATAATTTTATTCTTTGGCATATTTCTCATTTGAGTGACTTTTTTTTAGTAACTGCTGTCATTTAAAAAAGGTCATGACATTTTTCACAAGAATTTGTTAAATTATATTTCACACATAAAATGACTTTCAAAGTCTCAACATTTAATTGTGAATTTTCTGATGTCCACACTTTATTTACCGTAGAAAAAAC
>NW_022111300.1:22503500-22505688 GCF_000313985.2 Echinops telfairi
AAATCAGGACTGTCCCACCAAAAGCGGGGCGCCTGGTCACCTTATGCTACACTGATATAGCCCATGCCCTGGGAGCCGGAGAAGCCACGTGGAGACCCCTGCCAGAGCTGAGATGCTTACAATGCCACTGGATCCACAAGACTTCCCACCCACTGGCCCTTGATCTTCCTGCATTGTGTCACTGCGTGTGTTTCCTGAGTCTGAAGAGGTCTTTATAGAATGGTATCAGACATATGGGATAATATCAGACTTATGGACTTGATCTGGACTGAGCTGGGATGGTTTCTCAATACTCAATTACTCTTGTATATAAAGTTCTTTCTTATACACCTGAGTGTCTCTGGATTTGATTCTCTTGTCTACCCAGACTCACACAACAGGGCAGACTAGACAGAACTGCCGTTGTGGGTTTCTAAGACTGTAACTCTGTCCCAGAGTGGAAAGCCTTGTTTGCCTGCAGAGCAGTTGGTGACTTCAAACTGCTGCCCTGTGGTTTGCAGCCTAGTATGCCACCAGGGCTCCTCTAATCAAATACATCAACCCTTTCGGGTAAGATAGGTGATGCTTTGACTGCATTTCTACCCACCTTCCATGCTATTTTCAGAATTATGACAGGTGCATTAGGCAAAGAAATGAATTAAGAAAATACAGAGGTATTTCTCAGGGTGAAGGGCAAGAGGTTTGTATTAGTTGAAAATAAGGCAGATGAGCATTTTTTCGGCTTTTCAGAAAGACACATAACAACTGCTTTGGCTGAACCAATAGTTTTCATTTCCTCTAGAGGTTTCCCATTCATGAGAAGAAATCAATGGGAGGTAAAGTAGAGGGTGTCAAAAATAGACCTGAAACTTGCAATGTGCATCAGTGTTACCTAGAGGAATGCTTTAAAAGGAGTATTATTGGTCCCTGCCTCCAGGTTTTCTAATTCTGTAGGTTGGGGGGTCTGATAATTTACATTTCTAACATGTTCCCAGTTCCTAGCCGGCAAGATCACTAGCATAGAAGAAATATGCCGGTTTAAAAATAAAAGCAAGTATTGGTCAATTCTAAAAATTGGATCTGCACTCTCTACTCTTTGAGAACCAAAAAGCAACTGAGTCATCTCCCAATGCCCTCAAGAGCTACAACACTGACACCTTAAGACATAAAATGTTTCTAGAATATCTCTAGCAATAGCTCATCTTAATTTTGCCTGGTTAATAAGTGCAAACAACAGCTCTGAAAACGAAATTCATAGGCCATATTCAAAGTGGAAACCCCACTAAGTGAATTGGGTTTTACCTCAAACTCACCTGTATCAGACTTAAGGAAGCACATACTCGCTTGGACAAAAGAGTGAAATGCCCGTGTGTGAGAAGCAGGAGATGACTGCTACCCAAGGTTATGAAATTACTAGATTTGGGTTCAAATCTTACACTGAGGGTGCCCAATGAATGGTGGTCTAGGCAAAGGGCATTTATAAAGGTCTAAATAAAGGCATGTACATATACAAATATATTTATATATAAGGATGGGGAAAGAGGTCTATGTGCATATATTTATAGGTTTAGTATTAAGGTAGCAGAAGGACATTGGGCCTCCACTCAAGTACTCTCTCAATGCAAGAATACTTTCTTCTATTAAATTGGCATTCTATGATGCTCACCTTCCTGACACAACCGCTGAAGACAAAGCAGGTGAATAAGTAAATATGGTGAAGAAAGCTGATGATGCCCGGCTATTAAAAGCGGGGTCTTTTATAGCGTCTGGGGTCTTAAAGGCTTGAAGGTAAACAAGCGGCCATCTAGCTCAGAAGCAACAATGCCCACATGGAAGAAGCAAGTCAGCCTGTGCAATCACGAGATGTCGAAGGGATCGGGTATCATGAGAACAAAAAATCATATCATAGTGAATGAGGGAGTAGTGTGGAGTGGAGACCCAAAGCCCATTTGTAGGCCACTGGACATCCCCTTACAGAAAGAATGGTCACGGGGAGGAGACGAGCCAGTCAGGGTGCGATGTAGCAACAATGAAATGTACAACTTGAGGACCTAATGTCGGGGGTTTAAATGGAGAGAAAATGTTTTGAGAAACGATGTACAAATGCGCTTCACACAATTGATGTGTGTATGGATTGGGATAACAGTTGTATGAGCCCCCAATAAAATGTTAAAAAAGAGAAAGAAAAAAAAAAGAAATGTACAACTTT
>NW_022111300.1:22508344-22541717 GCF_000313985.2 Echinops telfairi
TTAATAAATTGGGTAATACAAGTGGAATGGTGACTAAAGGGTGTTTTTTCATGTCCTCTATGCTCTAACTACGAAAATATTTGATTTACAAATAATGAATCCTACTTTGCGGAATTTCATTTATCACGGTAGGGTCTAGAACCGATTAACCGCGATAAACGAGGGTTCACTGTATATACTATCTTAATGCTCTCCTTGCTTTCTTCTGACCTGTATTAGTCTGGTAGGAATGGTTCTGCCTTTGTAAATGAGTGCAATTGAACTTTTTGTCCGATTAGTAACACCCATTGTCCATGTAAATAGTGTCTAGTCACTTAAGATTTTAATCTGTACAAGTCAACCACTAATGTATTGCAGTCTGAATCCAGTCTATATTTGTATAGTTTCCTTTTCTCAACAGTGTTTTAAATACTATACCATTGGCTTAATTAATGACACTATCTATAGAATTACCATATGCCTCAGGGGGGGTGATTTATAACATTCTCTATCATAAAATGATAATGATGTCTCTAGAGATATGTACAAACCATAGATATATGAATGGATTTTGGGCTCACACTTAATTCTAACCCCAATCTAAAAACAATGAGTTCTTATAACATGGTCTTGCTCGATGCTCACCCCTATGAAGAGATCACTGAAGATATGGGTGCTATATTAAAGTGTGGTGAAGAAACCAGATGGTGCCCGATTTCAGAAAGAATGTCCTCTGCTCTGATACTTAAAGGTTCGTCTTAAAACAAGCAGCCATCGAAGCAAGGTGTCACCTACATTCACACGGAAAAAGTACCGGCCTGTGCGATCCAAGGGTTATAAATAAAATATAAATCTGAAGGAGGAAACAGTATCAGAGCTTAAATTCCAAACACCAGTTTTGCAGAAGGCTATGAATGACAGTGGAAGACCAAAATCCATTTGGCAGGGATGCTGTGAATCCCCTCTAACCACAGTCCAGGAATGTGAACAGCCTTTTTATACAGACAGCATTACATTGTACAGTCAATTATGACAGATGGAGGTTAAACTGTAACACCTTATCATTTCATCTCTCTTTTGACCCATGTTAAAATTATTTGAGTTTTAAATATTTTCTGCTTTTTTTTGAGTGAGGTTTTTCTCTTTTGCCTAATTATTGTTGGTTTTTGGTTGTTTGCTTCCTGTTTATGTTTTATATGATTTTTTATATATGAAATCCAGGATAGGTAAAGCTAGAGACAGTAACTGGATTAAGAATGATTTAAGTGCATGGCTGGAGAGGTTGGCGGGGGAGCAATGGGGAGCTAACAATGGGTATAAAAAATTTTCTGAAATTGATTGTGGTGATAACAATATAATTAAATATGATTAAATTGCATGATGTATGAAAAAGAAAAAAATATAAAATTCAGCAAAATTCTCCCCTAAGATCTCATCCTTTTGTAGTACTCAATTAGCTAAGATGCGGCTTTTGAATATCTGCATCAAGATATTTTCCTGAGACCTGACATTATGCACCATGTGGCCTTGGTGGGACTTTGCACACTGTATCAATATAAGCTACAGCATCCAAAAGTGGTTCTTGAGCACAAACTCAGGAGCCAATTGCCTAGGTTTGTGTCCCAGTGGGCCATCTGACTAGTTCTGAGTTACACACAATACACCGGGTCTCTGTTTCCCCACATGTAGATTTGAAAGAACATGTGAACATTTAGAACAGTCATAGGTGCACAGCAAACACTATGTAAGAGATTAAGTCAGAAAACACTGTGTAAAACCACATAAGCTTTTACTAAACAAATATATGAAAATGCAAAGCTCGTGTTTCTCAATGTATCTTCCATCTCATGCAAGCTCAGTGTCATTGAGTCCATTCCGACTCCTGACAGCCCAACTCCTAGACAATTGCCAGCACCGCGTCCATCTCTCTAATCCTTCCCTGAATAATTCTGTGCACTTTAACTCACACCACTTCAAAATGGCAATTTTGACATTCACCAGGCACCCAAACTATAATCCTTTTCAATGCTGAGTCTGAAGGAGTCTGAAGGAGTAAGATCAAGGTTGTAAGGTTAATAGGGTAAGGTTTCCCAATGAAAGCCTCCTTGCTACCATCGAAGAATGAACATTTGCACTGCTGTGATTTAAAAAATAATAATACAACCCTTGGCACAACTTTCCTGGCCATTTTCTCATCAATATAGTTTTCAATGTTCTTAAAACTTCTTCCTAATAAGCCTCCAAGATTGTCTTGTTTCCCTTGAGACAATCTATCAGGAAGGCCCCTTTAAACCTCCAAAAACAGTCACCATAACCTTCTCAGCTGACCGCTCTGCATTGAATTCATCTTTGAGGTCGTCTCAGCCTTCCTTACATTTGATCATGCCTCTAATGTAACTGTTTCAGCATAAAAAACATCTTTTTTTTAAGGTACTCTAATGAGACTAACATAAGTGTATTATTGAGAAAAAATTGTCATCTGCTGATCACAACAACATGCTTAGACATAGTCTGCTTGGAATAAATCCATGGACCTCTGTAGCAATATGTTTTTAATCTCATTGACGTTAGTTATTAATATATTGCAAATTACAGATCACTACTGTATTATAGATTACAGATAACTTGCTTTGTATTTTACTTTTTCAAAGAGTAAGTCATGAATTACTTGTAGCCAAACATCTGCCTCGCTTGTTTAAAACGGAGACTTCTGAGTCCATCCCAAATGACCTAAACAGAATCTCTGGACCCAGCATTCAGGAATCTGTTTAACAAAAACCTTGATGATCCTAACCCTGTGTTACAGCTGGTAGTGCAGAGAGGGTAAAGGTAGGCTGGGGATGGGAAGCACAGGACCAAATGACCAAATGCCATGAGGATTGGAGAAGGATGGACAATGATCCAAGGGCTTTCCTAGAGGGTAAGAATCACTTGGACGACTGAAAATTGACACAACAGATGTGGTCCTTTTGCAAGTGTGAGGCTTATCAAAAAAGTTAGGCAAACACTGCCCTAAAGGTTTCTGTGGATTTCTAGCATCCCCCAACTCTGTTTAAATTCAAGGTATGCTAAGAGGGCTTGTCCTCCAGGAAAGAAACGAAGGATCAAGGAACCGATTCACTCATAAGCATTGAATACGCATTCCTGAGCAGCAGCAGCTCTGGTATCAAGGGGTCCCATGTTGAGCTGCTAATGGCAAGGTAAGCAGTACAAATGCACCGTCCTCGTGGAGAAAGATGAGGCTTTCTCTTCTGGTAGAGAGTTAGTCTCCGAACACCACAGGGGCAGTTCTACCCTGTCCTAAAGGGTCACTGTGAGTTGGAATCAACTCCATAGCAGTGAGTTTACTGAGAAATGGGTCCAAAAGTAGATGTGGTCTTGCTCTCTATCCATAAGAAACTTACTATATGATTAACTATAAAATCCCTATTTTATTACCTTATTTCCTTAAATGTGTTTTATACTGTGAAGCAAGTCATGGATGTCAAAATTAGTCTAGAGTAATTTTGTAGTCTAGAGTAGTACTTGTCAAAACATGGCCCCTAAACCTGGTGGTACCAACTTGTTAGAAAGGTGTTAACTCAGACCCACTGCATCAATCTCTCAAGATGGGAGGGTCCAGCAATCAGGATTTTAATAACACCAATGCTTGCGCATGCTAGAGACACCAGCCAAGCAAAGTGAATCCCTTCAGCAGTTTCTCTACTGATTTTCTGATTACTGCCAGTCTTTTGCTTCCTTCCCAGCCCATTGATCTCTCCCCTCTCCACCCCATATCCATTCCATCAGATTCACAAAAATAACCTACACATTTCGAAAAGAACACAAAACTTTATTAAGAACATCTTATACTGTTATCAATACATTCAAAGAAAAGGGGGTAAACAGACAAGGGCTGTTCCGTGTGCACTGCCACTTCAGAACACACTCAGGTGGGATTACGCTCAGCTGCAAATGCTCTGCTGCATAAATAAATCCAGTAACACAATGTATCCTTTCTGTACAGAGAAGAACTAGTTTACACTTTAAAAAACTTTGATATAGTGCAAAGATGATGAAACAAGACTATATCTTCAGGAGCTGTTTCTTAATAGAATACACAACAGTTTAGTGGTTTGGTGCTATTTCAGATAATGCTACATTTTGGGCGAAGGAAAATTCAGAAGGAACATTTTAACCTTTCCCATGAATTCAATTGTACCTCTGGGTAGTCCTATCACCGAACCAGTTCACTGACCATCCTTTAACAAGGGAAATGCTCCCCTACAGTGATACTGTTCTTTTAATTGCACACTATCAGTCTAGTCATGCCAGTTTCCAGCTACTGTTGATCCTGAAGGATTTATTACACAAAGGCCCCTGTTCAGAGTGAATGTGAGAAGCTGTACTGAAGCAGCTGCCTTGGGCTGGCTCTTCTCAGCCTCCTGCACTTCCAATTGTGCTTCTTCTACTTACTGTAGTGATGAGAGGAGCAGGGAGCACCTGGAGTCTGCTCAGACTGCACTCCACAAAGCTCTCTGCACGGTTGGTGGGGCGCAGCATGAGGGTACCTGTTCACACCACTTACCCCTGCTGTAAGACTGGTGACAGGTAGGGCCAGGTCAACCTGTATTCAGAGATGCATGATTTGCCTCAGGTGCACGGAAGAGAAAATGCTCATGATTTAATCCTGTTTCATAAGACGGCTTCATCTTCCTTTTAGAAATGACGACTATTTATCACTAAGGCTGACCATGTGAATGATCATAAGGCTAAGAACATGACTTTTAAACTAGACCACATTGTTTGTGTCTATGGTTACTGAGTAAAGCCACAGCTGAGGGTCTATGGAATATTGGCTGGGGGGGTAGGGACATGAGGAGAATGAGGGTGGGTTTCAGGTTCATGAGTACTGTCACTTATAAAACCCATCACGCTTTTTAAAAAAATAATACATTTTTATCATAAATATTTTGAGCAGATAATGGCATTAAATTCAGTATCTAAGTCAGAGGTCTGTCTTACACAGTGAAAATATTTCTACTCCTGATAGATTTCAAATCTCCCCAGAAGCATAAACCCTTAAGGTGTATACACTTTACAAACTAGTTTTAAGGGTGGTGGTGGTGGCTATGTTGAATGGATAAGTTACCCCTTTAGCAGATCATAAATAAGATGTTGAGATGTTGAAAATAAGCTGGCATACTAACAGACTTTGCTTACTTGGTATAACAGGTTGCCAAGGGTTTATAATTGTGCATGTTACCCTCCCAGGCTCAATCTTTTCCTTCAGTTTCCTACACCTAGGGACAGAAGGGCCTACTACAGGAAGACCCAACTTGACACCCCAGAGCATGAATCTGGCCATGGCACCCCCTTTGCTTTATTAGGGTGATGTCACAAATGCCCAGACCAAATCTACAGTGAGTAAATGTCAACCAACAATGCAAGTTAAGCACATTTCTGGTGATGTGGACTTGGTCCTACGTTGAGCTTCCGGTGTTAAGTGTCCCCAGGTCACCCACAAGTTGAGCCTGTAAAATACTTGAGACTGGAGCCCATGTCTCTAGCTGGGGACTGCTTCTAGGTGGCACAGTTGTGGGGAGAGGCCCAACTGGTAGCAGCACTGTTGGCCTGTCTCTTCATATGTAAATTTGTTTGCAAGGTAGCTTACATCCTCTAATACTGAGAAAGAAACAGAAGGAAGCCACTCAGACCAGTGAGACATCATTGGTTATGGGATTTTAAAATGAAACGTTTTATTGACTATTCTAATTTAAATCTGCTTACAACACAAAGAAAAATGTCTAGTATGTGAAGCAATAACTGAAAAAAATATTTATACTAAGTCATTATTGGATACAAATCCACCACTACACGGGGTGTGCCTTAAAATGAAAGCATGAGAGCATGCAACTATTCTAACACACAGGGTTAAAAATAAAAGGTGTAAGTACATTTGTTTTGGTAATTCTGAATATACAAATATAGAATTTACCAGATTTACCCTGTAGTGTCGCACTGCTTCATTTCCAAATGTATAGGCATTCAAAAACCTCGAGGAAACATTAAACACGTCCCAGGCTACTTTACGGAGTATCATGAAATATTGTGATCTTGAGCTATTAGAGCTAAAAATTACAATTGTTTTTAAAGCTACATGGCTAAGGGAATAATGAAAGTATCATTCTTTTACGCTTTTTAAAATCCCATAGATAGCTTTATGTTAAAGGGATCATCTATGTTCAAAGGAGGCTGAAATGACAAACAGGTATCAGTTCCAGAATCAAAGGTGTCCTTTGGGTGGTGTGTCAAAATGTTTCACATGTCCAAAGCATTTCCACATTAATCTACCCAAATAATTCTAAATAGTTCAGTCAAGGAAGTCTTTATGGCACACGCCTTTTTCTACTTTAGTAGCTGCAATGGAATCTCTATTGTAGAAAAAGGTTCTTGTTTGGATCTGACTCTCAAGTTGACATTCATGTCTAGTGGTACGTTACTGACCTCTGGGGAATAAGGAATCAAAGGCATTGAGAGGCACAAAACTGACATTTTGGTTGGGGAGAAGGGTGAAGATTAAGTTAGACATTTAGTCCCTTCTACAATCAAGTCCTGACTATACCATAATAAAGTCTCAACTCATTCCTGATTAGTTCTTCTCCTTTAGAAATTACATAGTACACAGTGATCAGATACTGAAGAAACCAAAGAAAAAAACATTCAAAAATACATGAAGAAATAGAAACATAGAATTTCTCACAAGGCCCTGGATCAAAAAAATTTACAAAAAAATCTTTTGAAAATAATCACTATTTGGAAGCTTATTAATACACAGATATCATCATGTTGTTTAAACTAAGTCATGTTAATTTACCAATAAAGTAGTAAACAAACCAATATCTTAAAACAATTTTATAAATTACGCATTCCTTTTGTTAGTGTCACCCTCTCAACAATATACAAAAATAATGCTACAGGACTATTCTTCTAACCTGTCTCCATTTCTTGCAAAGTCCTGGTGCTCTGGGAAGAGACCGGTCATCAATCTTCACTGTAGATGTCCCCCGCAAAAGGAAGGTGCATGTGGCTCCCAGTGACATTAGGCAATCGAGATAAGTCTGGCAGGCTCTGGATCCGGGACCTGAGTTCTTTGCGCACCAGGGAAACTCTGGCTAACTTGCGCTTATATTCCTGCAACATTAAACCAGTTCCATTAGCATCATGGGGGCTCACTGGAGCGGCACCTAGCAAATGTTCTGCATAAGGTCTGGTACTGCAATCGGTAACGTCAAAGAAAAAGATCATTACAATATACATTTTAGGGTCAAAAGAGAAGCTTTAGAAATGTGTAATAGGTAACTTGATATTATTTTTAAAACTACAATCTTTAGCAGCTGTTTTGCACCTATAGAAAGAAGATAATATACTTAATATATAAAGCGTATCATATTTTCAGGGATCACTGAATTTGGATAAAAAAATCACTTACTTTCACAAGCCTCAACTGAAAGTTAGCCCTGTTTTCCCCTGAGTGGTGGAAGGAAGCCATAGGAGCATGTGTTCCAGGAGAAACTTGCTGTTTTCATACTACATCATGGTATGCTATTAGCGATCCTAAGACACTACTTGCATTTATCACTACTTTGAAGTTCTTAGACCCACCACCATGTGTATGCTTTGGTAAAGAAATGCTTTAGTTCACGTTACTCTGATAATTGCACATCAACATAACTCGTTTCCTTTGCATATAAAGATGTTAATTTGAGAGAGTTTGCGGCTTTATCACACTACCCAGGGACTACAATGGCACATGAAAAGGTTAAAAACCAAACTGCCCTGCAAGCAGTCATGTTTGGGTCAAAAGAAAAACAGCCCGTGTCTGTAGTGGGACAGGCTCCTTTCAACTGAGGACTCCAGACATGGGCGGGGTATGGCAGCCAGGGTAAAAGACTGCTAGAATATGGCTATTCTCCCTCTGAGACTAGATCCGTTTCCTCCCTGCTACCAAGGCCAGGATTCACAAACTAGACAGAGCACGCGAGCAACACATTTTTCATCCTATCTCCCAAAGAGCAAGCCCCTCTTAGTCAGTGCTTCTAAACCATGACTGTACATCACAATTATGTAAGTAACTACAAAGAGAATTCTAATCCCCTCTGGACATGGGCCCAGAGCATGTGAATTTTGCAAATACCACTGAGGCTGATAATAAAGTCAGAGATGTGAACCATTTCTCTACCTAGTCTTTCTGCCTAAAATGAAGTCAACAAATGAGGCACACTTCTATTACTGAACCTCTTCTTACAACCCGGAGGGTTCCAGGAAGCTTGCTAAAATTAGCATAACTGTTAGAAGCAAAATGCTCCCAAAAAATAAGAGAACTCTGGGAAACAGCATGCTGGCAACACTGAAAGCTGGCAAAGTGGAGACAGTTCTGGGGACAGGAAAGAGCAACTCTTGCCATGTTCGCGTGTCCCTGCATTTCTAATCTATCATCCAAGTGTAAGCAAAACAAAATTCCTTGCAATGGAGTCGATGCTGGCTTATAGTGACCCTATAGGACAGGGTAGATCTGCCCCTGTGGGTTTCTAAGACTAACTATGAGAGCAGAAGTCTCATCTTTCTCCCAAGGAGCAGCTGGTGGTTTCAAACTGCCGACCTTGCAGTTAGCAGCCCAATTCCTATACTAGGGTGGAGTAAAATTATAAAGTTTAATAGGGATCTCTTTTAATCTCAAAGCATAATTCTCTTCTTCCCTTCTCTCCTTTACCAGTAACACAAGAACACCAAGTAGCTTTCAACATGGTCAGCTCAGAATAGCACACAGAAGATAGACACTGCTATTTCATATTCTGGATGTATACTTCTTAGCTAGGCTCTCTTACGTCTCCTTTGAACTGGCTTTGGCTTTTGATCCACATTTAGCATGTTATTTCTCAGAACATGCTTGTAACAGGCAAACACATAGATTGGTCCGTATCATACCAGCAAGTCCTTGTTCTCAGTGGAATAATAATAACTAAGATACTTCCGAGTCAGCAGTTTCTGTCCAAACATGTTTGAAGACAATTTACCTTCTGCTCCTCTTAGGCTATGTGCTTTGAGAAATGTCTTTGTCAGTACTGTCCACTCTAGTTTCCAGCATCACATAAAGAAGTCCTTGTGTGGTGCTCGTGGTTTAGTGTTGACTTCTAGCCAAATGACTGGCAGTTTGGACCTACCTTGGCAATCTGCTTTCCAAGATCTTGAAAACTATGGATCAAGTCTACTCTGCACTTAATGGGTCACCATGAGTTGGAATCAATACAATGGCACTAGCAGCTGCATGGGACGGGTTTATCTTAATCATGTGATTCAAAATGCATGTGGCAATTAAAAGCCTTCAACAGGCATATACTACTACAAATAGTAAACAAAGGTTGCCACCTGTTTAATGTGAATTATGTATAATGTATTTTAACATGAACTCAATCTTCTCAATAGTCCTAAGAGAACTGGGATTGTCCTCTATGAACATAAGGATCTATAACCACCCCCAACTCACTGCCATTAAGTCAGTGCTGACTCGCAGCGACTCACAGGGCAGGGTAGGACTGCCTCTGTGAGTTTCGGAGACTCTACTCTTTACCTGAGTAGAAAGCCCCACCTTTCTCCCTTGGAGCAGCTGGTCATTTTGTAGCCCAGTGCATAACCACCAGGGCTCCTGAGCCCACTGCAGTGGAGTCTATTCCAACTCATAGGACAGAGAACTGTCACTAAAATATGAGGGGCAGGGCAAGTAAACGAAGTAACTTGGAATGGGATTAGTTGTGGAATCATTATGGAAAGCTATCAGATTCATCCTGCAATAAGACTCACTACAGGAATAAACTTCCTGGTTCTTATTTTGGGGTTGACCCTGACATATCTTAATTCCAGTTGCTTTAATCTTAATGATTAATCTATTTTTGAAGTTAAATATATGGTGCCCCCCTTTCTTTCAAATGATAACAATTCTTTCTTCTCAGCATCTGTGGTGGAAAGAGGGCTAGATGTGCTAGGATTTTTTTTCCCCTTTGCAAGAATCAGTAAGTCCAGTATGATGTTTAAAGAACCCCAATCATGCCTCCCTGTGCCCCTCCCCCGAGGTTTTTTAAACAATGGAGATAATGATGATAAAACATTGTCTGAAACTCAATTGCTTCAGTTGTGGCTATTTCAAATTATTTTTATTCTTACCAGTCTTCGTAATAACTAAGTACTTCAAAATTAAAATAAGTGGGATCTTGGGTCTTAAGAGAATAGTTTACCGTTGAAGGTAAAGCTAGTGGTGTCAACAGTCTTCACAATGTATTATAGAAGCAGGTCATGGTAATCTTCACAACCCTGTTGCATTTCTTCTCCTTGTTCTTTGACATGTGGCATTTCACTGTCTTTTGTTTCTTAAGAAGAAACTTCAGTCTTTCCTTTTCTCTCTGGTGCAGAAACCTGGGATTAAAATAAAGTCTTTCTAACATCACTGCTTTAACTATTCTGAATTTACGGCTCTCATTTTAAAAAAACCCCAATTTACCTTTACTTCATTTTGCTTTCCCTATGACAGGTGCTCTCTAGGAGGATAAGTGGAAGCCCCAATGGTGTGGTGTTATGTATGGGACTAGAATCCTCAAGGTCAGTAGTTCACAGCTATCAGGGCTGCTTCATTGGAGAAAGATGGGGCATTCTACTCCTGTAAAGAGTCTCAGAAACTCACAGCCTCAGTTCTTTCTACCCTGCCCTATGGGGTCACTGTAAGTCAGCATTGACTTGATGGCACCAAAAGATTATGTAAATGGGAAAAATTGGTCAAGATTAAAAAAAAAATTGAGGACATGCCATCATGTTAGGCAGCTGTGACTGGTCAAGTCATTTATCATCCCCAGGGGCCACAGCTCAGTGGCTTGCTCTAACTTGCTTTCCAAAAAACAAATGCTCAATCTTAAGCTTGTGATCTAACTTTAGAATTAATAGCTTTGGGGCTTTAAAATTTAAAAATGCAGCAAAACCAAAATCCTTTTCAATCAAATGTTATCCTGCTCCTTAATGGAAAGGTCTCTGAGCAGGGAGTCTATACATGAATCTTACAGGGCACACTGTCCTCCTTTTTGCAGCTTATTTGGGGCTTTTATTATTCACTCACAGGAGCCCTGGTGGCGCTGTTGGGTAACCACGAGGTCAGCAGATCAAATCCACCAGGCACTTTGTAGGAGAACGATGAAGTCATCTGCTCTCATAATCATCTAAAACCCTGGATCCGTATGCATAGTCACTAGGTTTCAGAATCTACTCGAGGGCAGTGTTTTTTGGGGGATTTATCTCAAATAAGCCACTGTAAAATTAAAGCAGACTTAATTTTACTTAAAAAATATCCTTCCGTTATTCCAAAGTTTTAAAACAGAATTACTATAAAGTCTTTTAGATTGTTAACAAGCAAGTGGAAAATAAACTTAATGGATTTCTAAGAGCTAGATTTCCTGCAAGGAAACCACTGTCTACCTGGCTCTTGACCGGGTTTTAAAAAATTGCAATGAGGGTCATGTTACCAATAGGCATTACACCCCCTAGCTATCAATCTACCTCACCCAACAGCTACACTTTTGATGTTACTAAATGCAAACCACTGTTGAAGGCTTTCAAGTTAATACTTACAAGTAAAGATTATGCCAAGCCTATGTAACAGATGAAGAAACGAAAGTACATTGAACCAGCAGGGGATTTCCCCTAAAGTCAAAGGGTTCAAACCTGGCTCCAGAATAATCATACGTATTAACCATTCTACCAGCCTGCCTCTCTTCAAGGAGCACTATGAAGTACATATAAGCTACAGGATCAATGACAATCATGCCCCTACAATTAAAATGGTCACAAGTCAAACTGATCGTGAATTACATGGAAGCCTATTTCTACCATTAAAATGTCCCTGGCATTCCAGTTAGAGTTGTCATTTTCTCATGAATAAAAAATATGGGCCTAGAAAAGGATTTTCTTTTTTGAGAGACCAGTAATAGTGATAGCAGCAATATCGAGCAGACAAAAGAAAGAGAATCAGGGAAAAAAGGCAAGGAATCGGTCCAAGTATCAATGGGTGCATAAGAAAGCTGAACCTAACAGCAGTCATCAGTTTGGACCATGGAAGTTAAACCAGAAGTTAACAGGAAAGATATGGCTTCGGTTAAGCTCTTTCAAAATAAAGTGGGGAGATATATTTAAAATAAAATGAAGTCAATCCTGAGAATTGATGCATTTGAATTAAAATGCTGGCGAAGAATACTGACATTACCACGAACTGCCAAAGGAACAAACAAATCTGTATCAGAAGAAGTACAACCAGGGTGCATGCTCCTTGGAAGCAAAGATGGGGAGACTTTGTCTCACGGACTTTGGACATGTTATCAGGAGGGATCCGTCCCTGGAAAAGGACATCATGCTTGCTAAAATAAAAGGTCAGAGAAAAGAGAAGACCTTCATTGAGAGGGACTGCCACATTGACTGCCACGAGGAACTCATACATAACCACCTGTAAAGAGGGCACAAGACCAAGCTGTGTTTTGTTCTGTTGTCCACAGATAGGGTGGTTATTAGTTCAAACCAACTCAATGGCCTCTATCAACAAGCAGAATAGTGGGGAAATTCCTTCTGGGAAAGAGCTGAAATTTTAGTGGTTGACTAACCCACAAGGAACTGATCATGGAATTTCCAGTTACATATTGGAGCAAAGAATAGGAAATGTACAAGGGAGGCTTGGAGTTTGCAGTCAAAACAGTTATAGGTTCAAATATCAGTTCTACTGCTAGCGTCTTTAGCCTTCAATTTTCAACCTTGTCAAATAGGTACATCTGTGTTTCCTTAGAGGATGACTGTTAAGAATTTAAATGAGGCAAGTTATATATTTCATCATTGCTACCCTGCACCCTGACTGGCTCATCTTCCCCCCCAAACATATAACTTTCCTCTAGTTCTTAAATGCCTCCTCCCTCCCACTATCATGATCCAAGTTCTACCTTACAAATCCAGCTAGACCAGAGGATGTACATTGGAACAGATAGCAACTGGGGGAATCCAGGACAGATGACTCCTTCAGGACCAGTGGTGAGAGTGGTGATGCCTGGAGGGTGGAGGGCAGGTGGGGTAGAAAGGGGGAACCGATTACAAGAATCTATATATAGCCTCCTCCTTGGGGGGTGAACAGCAGAGAAGAGGGCAGGGGGAGATGTCGGACAGTGTAACATGACAAAATAATAATAATTTATGAATTATGCAGGGCTCATGAGGGATGGGGGAGTAGGGAGGGAGAGGGGAAAATGAGCAACCGATATCAAGGGCTCAAGTAGACGGCAAATGTCTTGAAAATGATGATGGCAACAAATATGCATATATACTGACACAATGGATGTATGGATTGTGATAAGAATTGTACAAGCCCCAAATAAAATTATTTTTAAAAACCGAAGTCAATACTTAGCTTATGCTAATAAAGGAGGAATTTAGCTAATTATGCTTTTAATTTTTTGTGTGACCACTTCATGTATTCGCATAGCATGAGAGGGTAATCCCCCAAACCCGGAATTTCCCCCCCAAAAGCTATGTCTTAATTGCTTTTACAAAACAACCTTATCACCTCCTAAGTACTCTCCATTACACTTAATACTTTTGTCAAATCTGCGATTCCATTCTTGGAAACATTTTTCAAACTCGTCTGTTTGGATGACTGACAGCACTTCCCTCCCTTTTTCCTTCACTTCTTCTATGTCATCAAATCGCTGTTCTTTCATGTTGCTCTTCACTCGAAGGGGAAAAAAAGTCGCATAGAGGGAGATCTGTTGAGTAAGGTGTGTGGGGCAAGAGAGGCATGCTGTTTTCCCCCCTAAACTGGTGCACTGAGATGGCTGTGGAGCAGGTGTATTGTCTTGGTGGCCAAACCAGTCCCCTGAATACCACCAATCAGGCTTTTGTCACACACTGTTACATAATCTTTACAGAACCTCTAAATACAAAGCTTGGTTAAGTCTGACCAAACTCGAAATGCACTATGAGTTGACATTTCATCCATTTGGGAAGTTGACATACATCCAGAATGTTTGTCATCAACATTTCACCTTTTCTGAAATGAGAAAACCACTCACATACTTGAGTTTTTCTCATAGAACTACTGTCCTTGTAAGCTGTGTTCAATATCACTATAGCTTCTGTGGCATTTTTCCTGAGGAGGAAATAAAATTTCACAGCTGCAAGCTGTTCTCTTAAATCGGCCATCACAAAAAAGTTTGAGAAACTGCTTTTCAAAAAAAATTCACTGTGAGAACCTTCCCAGTTGACGCCACTGGCTACAGCAACTTGGAGCAAGCTGCTTGATGCTCACTTAGCAAGGAAAAAAAATGTGCACTACGAAAGTTCTGCTTCATCCAACACAATTCTGCTTTGGGGGGAGTACCCCCTCCCATATATAAGTAAAAAAAATATCGCTACTAGGAATTCAGCTTACATATACATATATTCTAAACAAAACATGTTTAATGGACATCTTCCAAAATTAATGAAACTTTGTAACAAGTGTCCTGGAATGCTATCTCAGATAAATCAGTAATTTGGGTGATGTAACTTTATAAAGGTGAGAGAGAAAGATAAATTCATGATAGAGAGGGTCATTCAAGAAGGCTAAGGTGATTCTTCTGGAACTCCAAAAGGGTCATCGTATACATTTTTCTTACCAGACACAGGATTGTCAAGAGGGCTTCTAAGGAAAAAAATGGACAACTGCATTGATGAGAAAAATGCCAACAAAGTTGAGCTGAAGAATTTTTTCCCCATAATAATGTAACTTCCCAAAAGGAAATAGAGGAAAAAACTAGGAGGCATTTATAGAGGTCTAAATACAGGCATGTACATATATTTATATACAATGATAGGGAAATATATCTATGTACATATATTTATATGTTAAGTATTAAGGTAGCAGACAGACATTGGGCCTCTACTTACGTACTCTCTCAACACAAGAATACTTTGTTCTAATAACCCAGAATTCTGTGATGCTCACTTTCCCAACATGATCACTAAAGACAAAATAAGCAAATTGAAGAAAGTTGATGGTGTCCAGCTATCAAAAGGTACATAGTGTCTGGGGTCTTAAAGGTTTGAAGATAAATAAGTGGCCATCTAACTGTGAATCAACAAAGTCCACATGGAAAAAGCACACCAGACTGTGATCATGAGGTAGTGATGGTATCATCAGAAATCAGGCATCAGAGACCCAGAAAACAAAATCTTATCAATGTGAAAGAGGAGGAGTGAGGAGTGGAGACCCAAGACCATCTGTTGACAATTGGACATCCCTACAAGAAGGGTCAGAGAAGAGACGAGCCAGTCAGGGTGCAGCAAAGCACCCACTTTCCTCAACATCTTTAATGCTTCCTCTCCACCCCCACCCCACTATGATGACTCCAATTCTACCTTACAAATCCAGCTAGACCAGAACATGTACATGGGTACAGTTAAGAGCTGGAAACACAGGGAATCCAGGACAGATAAACTCCTCAGGGCCAGTTTTGAGAGTAGCGATACCAGGAGAGTAAGGGGAAGGTGGGAGTAGAAAGGGAGATCCGTTCACAATGAACTACATATAAACCCCTCCCGGTGGGACAGACAACAGAAAAGTGAGTGAAGGGAGACATTGGTCAGTGTAAGACAAGAAAAAATATTTCATAAATTATTGAGGGTTTATGAGGGAGGGAAAAATTGAGCTGATACCAAGGGCTCAAGTAGAAAAAGGTTTTGAAAATGATGGCAACAAATGTACAAATGTGCTTGACACATTTATGTATGGATTGTGTTAAGAGTTGTATGAGCCCCCAATAAGATGATTTTTTAAAAAATTAATGTAACTTCCCATGCTTTGGGGGCAACAAAGGCTGTCCTAGAAATATTTTCATGGGGAATCTTTCTCCCATCCACCCTACATCCCTGATCTTACCCCTTCAGATGTCTATTTCACATCAAAACTCAAAAGAACACTTCAGACTACCGGAATTCCACAATGATGCCAAAACTATTACTTTGATGTGGTGTAACAGATAATTCTTTGGGGAAGGGTTAGAGAGATGGAAACATTGAATTTAGAAGTATACACACCTAAAGAAAACAAAAGCTTCATATTTTAATGAAGGTTACTGATTTTATAGCAATATTTTTTAAAGTACCCTTGTATTATCAAGAATGACTAAGAATATTATCAAGAATGATTAAATCATAGTATCTCAGGGCCACAAAAAACTCAGTGCATTTAGATGTTTCTCAAATTGAGGGTCCTATGCAACAATGTTCCAGAAGGTTCTAAAAGATGAGCCAGAAAGCAGGATCTGGTTCCAGAAGGTTCTAAAAGATGAGCCAGATAGCTTTTCGGAACGAAAAGTTTGCTTTGTTGCTCAGATGCTCAGCATTCTGATGTCAGGTTTGCCCCATTACTGAAAATTATTGAAACACATTTTTGCTAACAGCTTGTACTATTTCCCAGAGCTACATTTATTTATAGAATAGGCCCCCATATTTTCCTCATCACATTCCTCTTATACAACCTCTTCTTGAACACCTCCAGTAACAAAAATTCAACTCCTTGTTCACTTCTGAAGTAGTTTCACTTCTAGGTGGATGTTTGCTTCTTTCAACACTTTAAATAGTTCACTTTACTCTTCTTGCTTTTAGGGTTCTATTAGTACTGTTATAAAGTTTATCTTTGTCCCTCTATAGCATAGGCACTCAAATTTATTTTGTCTACCACCTACTTTTCAGGGGAAAAAACTTACTCAGGGCCCCCTTGGTAATTAAAAAAACTGTACTACCACCCATAAGCCAGGATAAAGTATAGGCACCTGTTTTTATGGTCTCAATGGGTCATTCTAGTGCCCCCCTTCAGGGGAAGTATTGCCCACTTGGGGGAACTGCTCTACAGGAATGGTGGCCCCACTCCCCAAATTCTTTCAAGATTTTCCGTAACACAGGAAGACATGCTTAAGTGTCACCCCCTCCCCTGCCAGCTTTATTCTGCCTGGTGTTCACAGAGCTTCCTGGACCTGTGGTTTGATGTTATTAATTTAGAAAAATCCTCTGTGATCACTGCAATGTTTCATGGTCCTTTAGGTATTCCAATAACATGAGGGAGATTCAAAAAGTTCGTGGAAAAATTCCAATTCCACTTTTTCAACAAACTTTTGGAAGCTTCCTTGTACACTACACCTTCTGAGATTGTGTCAGTTCTTGAACATTTTCTTCATTCTTTCCTGGTACTGTTCAGTCACCTGAGCAGCCCAACAAAGGCCTTCTTCATTGCTGATCATGTTTGACGTTCAGCGACTCCTTGATTCTTCCATATGACTTATTCTTGCAGGTTATCTAATTTCCATGAGGCCTTGTCTTGTTAACCATTTATTTTTGGTGCCATAAAGCCAATTCTGACTCAAGACCCACACAAACAAAACAAAACACTGCCCATTCTTGGCCCAGTTCCACAATCATTACATTTGAGACTAATTTTAAAGCCCCAATGTCAACCTGTCTCATTGAAGACCACCCTTTTTCTCCAAATCTTTACCAAGTATGGTATCTCTTCAAGGAACTGGTCCTTCCTGATAACATGTCTAAAATATGACATAATAAATTTTATTATCCTTGCTTCCAATGAATATTCTAGCTGTACTTCTAATATTAGTTTGTTCAATCTTTTGGTATTGCATAGTACATTTTGTCAATACCGTAACTCAAAGGCATCAATTTCTTTTCTGGTCTTCCATATTCATGGGCTAACTTTTGCATGCACCTGATACAAATAAAAATATCGTGGCTTGGAGCAGGTAGAACTTAGTCCTCATAATGACATCTTTGTTAAGCATGTTAAAGAGGTTTTTTGTAAACTTGCCTAACAAAATAATTAATTTGATTTCTAGACTGCTGCATGCATGGGAGGTGATCGTAGATCTAAGTAAAATGAATTCTTGAGAATCTCAACCTGTTGTTTTTAACGATGTTGAGTCAGTTGTGAGGATTTCCGTATTATGCTGAGGTGTAATACAAGATGAAGGCTGCATGCAGTTCCTCATCTTCAGTGTATAAAGGCATCTTTGTTTTTATCAAAGTTGCATCATCTGTACATTGCAAATTGTTAATGAGTCCTCCTTGATTCCTGATACCACGTTCCCTTTCAGAGTCAGATTTGCTCAACATACTGATTAAATAAACATGGTGAAAGGATACAACCCGGACACATACCTTTCCTGATTTTAACCTATTTAGCAGCCCCTTGCTCTCTTTAAACTTTAGCTTCTACTACAGGTTCCACATAATGCAATTGTTCTGGAACTCCTATTCTTTCCAAGAATCTCCGTAATTTGTTATGATCCACAAACATCTTGTTAGGTGCCATGCAGTCAGTCCCAACCCAGAGACCCTATGCATAACAGAACAAAACACTACCTGCTCCTATGACAACCTCACAATTGTTCCTATGCCCAAGTCCATTGTTGCTGCCACTGTGTTCATCCATCATGTTGGTGGTCTTCCTCTCTTAAAGTGTCCCTCTATTTTACCAATGGGGACGTCCTTCTCCAGGGACTGACAACATGAACAAAGCATGTAGGATGAAGGCTCAATACCCTGGCCTCCCAGGAGCACTCTGGTGGCACTCCTTCCCAGAGAGATCAGTTTCTCTTCTCAGCAGTGAATGGTGTTTTGAATATTCTTCTCAAGCACAATTCAAATGCTTTAATTTCTTCTTCAATTTTCCTGACTCAATGTCCAATTTCACATTCATATGAGGCAATTAAAAATACTATGGCTTGGGTCAGGCTCACTTTAATCCTCAATATTCTAAAGAGGGCTTGTGCAGATTTACAAATGTAATTTTTCATTTCATCTCTTGGCCGCTGCTTCCAGGAGCAATGATTGAGGATCCAAGTAACAAAAAATCCTTCCTACAATTTTTTTTCTCCATTTATCATGTTACCTATTGGTCCCATTTTGAAGACTTTAGTCCTGAGATCGACTTGTAATCTATACTGACAGCTACAATCCTTGATCTTTATCAGCAAGTGTTTCAAGTCCTCCTCACTTTCAGCAAACAAGATTGTGTAATCTGCATACCACAGATTGTTAATAAACCTCCGATCTCGATGACATATGCTTCACATAATCCAGCTTCCTCAATTATTTCCTCAGCATAGATTGAATTAAGTATGGTGAGAGGATAGCACTGTGTTGCACACCTTTCTTGGTGTTGAACCAGGCAGTATTCCCTTATTCTGCTCACACAAATTAATCCATGTATTAGTTCCTCATGAGTACAATGAAGTGTTTTGGAATTCTCAGTTTTCTCAAGGCTACCCATAGTTTGTCATGATCCATGTAGTTGAATGCTTTTCTCTAGTCAACAAAACATAAGTAAACATCTTTCTGGCATTCTCTGCTTTCAGTGAAGATCCATCTGGTAGAACAATATCCTTTGTTCCACTTCCTCTTCTGAATCCGGCCTGAGCTTCTGGCAGCCCTGTCATTGTACTGCTGCAACCATTGATGTATGATCTTCAGCAAAATTTTAATTCCGTGTGACATCAAGATTTTCTGTAACTTGATCACTCTGTTGGGTCACCTTTCTTGGAATGGGTGCACATACAGATCTCCAGTCAAGTCGGTCAAGCTTTCTTGGCATAGCTGAGTAAGGGCTTCCAGTGCTTCATCAGTCTCTTGGAACTTTTCAATTGGCACTCCATCAATTGTTGGATCCTTGCTTTTGGCTAATAATTTCAGTGCAGCTTGAACTGCTTTCTTCAGCACTATTGGTTCATGCTCATATGCTACCTCCTGAAATGTATGAATGTGGATTGTCTTTTTGGTACAATGACAGTGTATTCTACCTTCTTTTGATGCTTCCTGCACCATGTAATATTTTGTCTACTGTTGTTGCTGTTAGATGCCACTGATTCAGTTGTAACTGAGAGAGACCCCATACACAACAGAATAGAACACTGCCCCATCCTCACAAGTGTTCCTATGCCTGTGGCCATTGTTACAGCCATGTTGTCAATCCATCTCATTGAGGGCCTTACTCGTTTTTGCTGCCCCTCCACTTTACCAAGCATGATGTCCATCTTCTGGGACTGATCTCCCCTGATATGTTCAAAGTACGTGAAGACAAAACCTTCCATCTTTGCCTCTAAGAACACTCTCTACTTCTTCCAAAATGTATTGGTTTGTCCTTTTAGCAGAGCATGTTACTTTCAATATTCTTCACTACCACAATTCAAATGTATTAATCCTTCCAGCCCTTATTAAGTGTCCAATTTTCACATGCATGAGACAACTGAAAATGCCATGACTTTGATCGGGTGCACCTATGTCCTCAAAGGAACATCCTTGCTTTTCAATACTTTACGTTTGTGCAGATTTGCTTAATGCAATGTATTTTTTTTAACCTCTTGACTGCTGCTTCCATAAGCACTGATTGTAGAATAAGCAAGATAAAATCCTTGACACTTCAATCTTTTCTCCATTTATCATGATGTTATCTCTTAGTCAAATTGTGAGAATTTGGGTCCTCTTGACACTGAGTTGTAAGCCACACTGACAGGCTGCAATCCTTGACCTTCATCAGCAAGGGCTTCAAGTCCTCCTTTCTTTTGTGTGTGTAGGTGACACAACCCTGCTTGCTGACAGAAGACCTGATGGGCTGTGAGAAAACATCAAAATGATCATTCACGAAGAAATCAATAGGTCATTAAGATTGCAGAATGTAAAGATTAGCATATCAGAAGAGCCTCTAAAATTTGCTTTGCCCCCAATCCAGATGCTACATTCTTTGTCATATAATCCAGATTCTGATTATTTGCTCAGCATAGACTGAATAATAGTGAGAAAGCAACCCAGACACTTCGACTCTTTCATTACAACTTAAAATTAGAGGCTTACATTTTTCGAGTTTTGAGTGTTTTTCTTTTGCTTTTCTAACCCTAGGTTTTGGCACGTTTCATTCTAATACGTTGCCTTCTCCAGTTGTCCTTCAAAAAGTTCCATTCAGCTCTGACTTCAACATTTCTTCCATTTACCATGGTTACTCTCCAATTAAGAGCAAGTTTATTAGGTCTTCTTTCATTAAAATTCAATGCACTAAATCTGTTCTTCAGATGTTTGCGATATTTAGGTGGGATGGTCTCAAGGTTGCATTTTGGCTCCTGTGGACTTGTTTTAACTTTATTCAGCTTTATCCTAACTTACATATGACCAATATGTAAGTCTGTTCCACTGTCAGTCCCTGGCCTGATTTTAGCTGCTGACATTCAGCTTCTTCACCGTCTTTTCTCACAGATGTAGTCAATTTGATTTCTATATATTCCATCTAGGGAAGTCCATGTGTAGTTGCATTTTGTGTTGTTGAAAAAAGGCATGTCACAAATAAATCATTGGTTTTGCAAAATTCTACCATGTGCTATCCAGCTTCATTTCTATCACCAAGTCCATATTTTCCAACAATTGTTCCTTCATTTCAAGTTTTGCATTCCAGTCACTGGCCATTACCAATATATCTTGATTTTATGTTTGATCAATTTCAAACTGATGACATTGGTAGATTTTTCAATTTCTTCATCACTAGCTTTTGTAGTTGGTGCCTAAATTTGAGAAATACTGGTATTCACTGGATTTCCTTTCAGGTTAGATATAATCCTACTACAGACAGCATTGTACTTCATGAATTTTACAATGTCCTTTTATACAATGACTGCCACACCATTTCTCATGTTATTCCCAGCTTAGTAAATCAAAATGGTCAATACCATTCCAACTCATGAATGCCTAGGATATTGATCTTTATGTGACTCATTTATGACTTTCAATTTTCCTAGATTCATACTTCACACACACTAAGTTCAAATCATCACATTCTTGAGGTTGTTTCTCCTTACTTTGAGCCATGCTCCATCAGCAATGGAAGATCTCAAAGGCTCCACTGCCAGCGGGTTTACATGACTCATATCATCATGGTGGACTCCACTCTGAGAAATCAGCTTGGGTTTACATGACACATCATCATGGTCAACTCCACTGAGAAATCAGCTGGTGCTCTGCCACATTTCGAGTGCTCTCGGGCCCAAAGGGCCCATCTTTCACAGTATTCTGCTCCGATTCATTGGGCCATTAATATCTAACAATGTTTCAAAGCCATGACAAAGGTTTTCAGCAGCTCCTTACTTAGAAGTGGAGATTCAAGTACTTCTTCATTGTTCGTTCTTAATCTGGAAACTCTGCTAAAACTTGTTCACTTTGGGTGACCCTGCTGGCATTTGAAATATTAATGACATAGCTTTCTGCATGACAGCAGCACAAGCCATTACAGATGGACAAATAACAGGCAAGTGGTGGGACTTATGATTAGTAGTCTTATATTCACAAACATTTGCGTTTTAAGCAGGGATATGATGCTGCACAAGACCTCTTTACAGAAATGAAAAGCAAGGCTGTTACCTTGAGGACTAAGGTAGGTCTGACACAAGCCATGGTATTTTACATTGCTTCAGATGCATGTCAAAGTTGGACATTGAACATGGAAGACTAAAGAATAATCAATGCATTTGAATTGTGATGCTAGAGAAGAATTCAAAGTACTATGAAGTGCCGAAAGGACAAACTGATCTGTTTTGGAAGAAGTATGGGCAAAGTGCTCTTTAGAGGCAAGGATGTTGAACCTTTGTCTACATACTTTGTACATGCTGTTAGGAGAGGTCAGTCCCTGGAGAAGGATATCATGTTTAGTAGAGGGACAATGAAAGTAAGGAAGGCCTTCAAGGAGATGAATGACACGATGATTTAACAATGGACGAAGTATAAGAGCAACTGTGAGAATGACACTGGATAGGGCAGTGTTTCATTCGGTTGTGCATAAGATCACTATGGTTCGGAACTGATTCAGACACCTAACAACAAGGAGCAGGAACGTGTGTTCACAGAAGAGCATTACAGATGTAGTGACTTGCATTTCTTTAGGCAATATGTGACCATCATACTTATGCAAGGGTGGTTTCACAACAGGTATGAAAAGCACTCATGAAAAACAGCAGGTGTCACAATGCTACTTCAGTCATAAAAGAGCTTCCATTTTATATAGCAAGCTGATGTCACATATTGCTCCTCCCTCCCCCAAAGGTCATGTTGCACAAGCAAAGGCCCACAAGGACAGAGAAAAGGAGACCTCAGTACACAGATGTCATGAAAGTTTTGGAAGTAAGAAAACAATGAAAGAAGGGGCTGTGATCAGAAAGAATGTAATTCATCTTGAGAAGCTTTGGAAATACTCAAGACTTTTGAAGTACGAAGAGCTCCTTGAAAACCGAGTCTTAAGATTACCAATGACTCCTTAAAAACACGTACAAAAATCTCTTAAAAGCCCTAACTCAAAGTCAAATGGTGGGAAATAAGAAACTGAGCCCCCAAAAGGAAAGCTGGACTTAGGGACCAGAGGTGAGTATTGTTCTGAAAACAAATACATTGCCTTCCAGGGAAACTGAAGGCATTATTTCTGAAGAAAATGAAAGGTTCTAGAGAAAAAGCCAATAGATGATATTTGGGAGTAATTAAGAACTGAGCACACAGCGTACAATATGAAAATAAAAATAATTCATAAATTATCAAGGGTTGATGAGGGTGGGAGAGAAGGGATAAAAGAGGAGCTGATACCAGGGCTCAAATAGAAAGAATTTTGGAAATGATGGCAACCTATGTACAAATGTACTTCATACAATTGATATATGGATTGTTATGGGCTGTAAGAACCCCCAATTACTGATTTTTTTTAACAATAAAATTTTAAAACACCACCGAATCACTTAGAGAAAAATGTCATGCATATTCTCATTTCTACTTCACAGAAATGTCATCTAAAACATTAAATACAAAGCTAAAATCTGTGTAAAATTCTAAGTAGGGTAAGAATGTAAAAACCGACACTGACAATAACTATAATTAGTTAAAATCATACATTTGATTACTCAAAGGCTGGGGGTGGGTGGGTAGAGGAATTCAAGAGTCCTTAGAATAAGGAATATCACTGCTGATTTAAGATGGATCATGGCTAAAAGAAGAGAATACCAAAAAGAAGTTTACCCGTTTGCTGATTAAGGCATTCAACTGCGTGGCTAATAAATTTAAGGGATAACATTACAAAAAATGGGAATTTCAGAACATTTGCATTCACGTTGAATTTGTGCATAGAGTTGTTCAAATAGAACAAGGGTATAAAATCGGTAAAGATGTGAGGCAGGATTGTACAACCTATTTATTCAATCTGTATGGTGAGCAAATGATCCAAGAACAGATTACAAGAAACTAAAGCATCAGGATTGTAGAAAGATTACTTGCAATAGAGATGTCAACAACCTTGCTTGCTAAACGTGATAATGACTTAAAGCACTTAAGAGATGAAGGTAAAACACTACAGCCTTCAAAATGGATTGCACTTGAACAAAACCAAAAAATCATCCTAAGGGGACCAATAAACACGATAAAAGGTGAAGAAATTCAGGTTGTCAAAAATTTCACTGTTCATGGATCAATGAATGCCCATAATTCTCCATTGGTCTAGTAGCAAAGATTTTTCACCTCCGCTACAATGTACATGGGAGCAGGAGTCAAGAAATCTAATGATGTTACCGCACAGGGCAAAAATGCTGTAAAGACTTCTTTAATGTGCTAAAAACGTAAAGGTGTCACTTTGATGACTGGTATACCTAACCTAGGCCCTAGTATTTTCAATTGTTCACATACATGTGTCAGCTGAACAATAAAAATGGAAGGGTGGGACATTACTTGAATCATGGTGTTGGTGAAGAATACTGAATATACACTGGACTGTCAGAAGAATGAAGAATGCTGAAGGAAGTACATCCTGAATGCTTCTCAGCGGTGGGAATCGTGAGGATTCACCTTTTGAACTTTGAACACATCAGCAGGAAAAACCAATCACTAGAAAAGGAGATCGTGTTTGGCAAATAATGAGGCAAATCCTCCCGGATGAGGACACACAGTGGCTGCCACCGTGGGCTCAAACACAGGAATGATTCTGGCCAGGGTCGGTACATGGTCAAGCAATATTTTATATTATACTTTTGGTGTCTACTTGATGACAACCAAGAACAAAAACAAATGGGCCAGTAGATTAGAACAAGACTCAATTCTTGTGTAAACGTAATTAAATATGCCAATAAAACAAACTGCATGATTATTCATTAATCAATAAATGGTGAGGGGACATAACACTATCACTTGGAAAACATTCATTTAACATCTTTAAACTAAAATAGTTTTATAATGCAGAAAATATTCCAAATGAATAAAATTATTTAATAGAAAAAAACCTACAAAAGCAGCGGACTTTATCTTTTAGTACAGGTACTTGGTGACAATGGTTACAAGATGGACTGCCAACTGCAAGGTCGGCACGTCAAAGCCACCCACCGCTTTGGAGAAAAATGAGGCTTTTTCTACAAAGTTGTTGAGCAGGTTCCAACCCACAGCAACCCTATGCACAGCAGAACAAAGCACTGCCTGCCTGATCCTGCACCATCCCTAAACTAGTCCTCAAATTATGCTGGAGCGCATTGTTGCAGCCACTGTGTCTGTCCTCTACCTCATTGAGGGTGTCCTCGTTTTCGCTGCTCCTCCACTTTACCAAGCATGTCCTTCTCAAAGGGCTAGTCTGACACGTCCAAAGATGAAGTCTCACCATCATTGCCCCAAAGGAGCACTCTGGCTGTACTCCTTCCAAGACAGATCAGTTAGTCTTTCTAGCAAGTCAATATACCTTTTATACTCTTCTCCAGCATATGAGGGGGTACCCCAAAACCGGAATTGCGCCAGGCAGAGGGGAGCTTTCGTAGTACGCATTTTTCCTGCTAAGTGCAACATCACCTGGAAAGGTCCTCTCCGGTCACAGTGAATTTTTTCATAAAGTTTCACTCCAACCTTGCTTTTTGTGCTAACCGATTTAAAAGAAAGTGTGGCTGTGAAATTTTGTTTCCTGCTTTGGTGTGTGTGTGTGAGATATGCCACAGAAACGGTTTTGATGTTAAACACAGCTAACAAAGACAGCACCAGTGCTAAGGGAAACACTCAGGTGTACGAGTGATTTTCTCATTTCAAAAAAGGTGAAATGTCAATTGATGACAAACCTTTTTCTGGATGTCCGTCAACTTCCTGAATAGATGAAAATGTCAACAAAATTCGTGCATTTCAAGCAAATGTGAAGAAAGCTGATGGTGGTCAGCTTCCAAGATATAGCACCTGAAGTCGCTGAAGACAATGTGTGCACAAGCAAATGCGGTGAAGAAAGCTGATGGTGCCCGGCTGTCAAAATATATAGAATCTGGGGTTGTATAGGCTGGAAAATAAACAAGAAGCCATCTGAGAAACAAAGCCCACAAGGAAGAAGCACACCAGCCTCTGAGATCACAAGGCGTCAAAGGGATCAGGGATCAGACACCAAAGATTAAAATCATAGAATTGTGAATGAGGGGGAGTGTGGAGTGTGCACCCAGGGCCCAACTGTGGGAAATTGGACATCACCTTGCAGAAGGGATGCGGGGAGACGAGCCAGTCAGGGTGCAGTGTATTAATGATGAAAAATACAATTTTCCTCTAGTTTTTGCATGCTTCCTCTCCCCATCATGATCCCAATCCTACCATACATATACGGTTGGACTGGAGGATGTACACTGGCATAGATAGGAACTGGAAATACAGGGAATCCAGGACAGAAGAACCCCTCAGGACCAGTGGTGAGAGTGGCGATATTGGGAGAGCGGAGGGAAGGTGAGGGATAGAGGAAGAACGGATTACAAGGTCTACATATAACGTCCTCCCTGGGGGGATGGACAGCAGAAAAATGGGTGAGGGAGACATCAGATGGTGTAAGATATGACAAAATAATTCATAAATTATCAAGGGTTCAGGAAGGACGGGGTGGTGGTGGAATGAGGAGCTGATACCAAGGGCTCAAGTAGAAAGCAGGTGTTTTGAGAATGATGGTAACATATGTACAAATGTGCTTGACGCAAGTGATATATGTATGGATTGTGATGAGTTGTGTGAGCCCCCAATAATAAAAAAAATTCGTGCACTTATACTCAAAGACTGACACTGACCATTGAAGAGAGGGAAGTTATGTGTACTCTCTTGGAGCTCAGTTCAGTGTATTTTCATGGTTTTGAGAGTGAGAAGAGTCACTGTGAAATTTGTGCCTTGGGTTCTGACCACGAAAAAGAGCATCAAGTGGAAGGAAACATACCATGCTTTGAAAGAACAGCTTCTAAGAGACCCAAACGTTTCCCCCAAGTTCATTACTAGTGACAAGGTGCTATCCTTACGACCCTGGAAGCAAACATGAATCAAGTCAGTGGAAGACACCATCGCCCAAAGTAAACTCTAGTGAATTCAGAGATCAAGTTGATTACTGTTTTTTTTTAATGTGAGGGGGATGGTGCATTTGGAGCTCATTCCACCAAGTCAGGCTGTTAACCAAGCTTTCTATTTAGAGGTTCTGAAAAGATTGGGTTAACAGTATATGACCCCAAAAAAAGGCCTGATTTGTGGCAGATGGGAGACTGGTTTTGCCACCGTGCCAATGCACCTGCTCAAGCATCCATCTCAGTGCACCTGCATGGGGCAAAAATCAGCATGCCTCTCTTGCCCCATGCTCCTTATTCACCTGACCTCAATCCGTGTGAACTTTTTTTGTTTCTAGGAATGCAGAGGGACATGAAAGGGCAATGACTTGACGACACAGAAGTGAAGAAAAAAACAAGGGAGGCACAGTCATTCAAACAGATGCGTTTGAAAAATGTTTCCAAGAACGGAATCGCAGATTTGACAAATGTGTTGTGTGATGGAGAGTACTTTGAAAGTGACAAGGTTGTTTTGTTAAAAATTTAAATACATAGCTTTAAAAAAAGTCCGGGGTTTGGGGGGTACTCCCTTGCAATTCAAATGCATCAATTCTTCCGTCTTCTTTATTCAATGTCCAACTTTCACATGCATATGTTGCAATTAAAAATACCATGGCTTGGAATCAGGCACACGTTAGTTCTCAGAGTAACACCCTTGCTCTCCAGTCCTCTATAGGAGTTCTGGAGGCCCCATTCTTCTCAAGGTTTGCAATGATACACAGTCGGATATCTTGGGAAGTCAATAGAACACAAACATATTTCTGGTACTGTCTGCTTTCAGCTAATCCATCTGACATCAGTAATATCATTTGTTCCACGTCCTCTTCTGAATCTGGCCTGAATCTCTGGCTGCTCCCTGTCAATGTACTGCTGCTATAGCTGTTGTTACTTGATCTTCAGGAAAATTTTACTTGCATGTGGTATTGTTCCATAGTCTAAGCTGTTTGGGCACTTTCATTTGGAACTGGTACAAATATGGATCTCTTTAGTTGGGCAACTAAATGTCTTCCAAATTTCCTGCCATAGACCATTAGATGCCTCCAGTGCTTCGTCAGTTTGTTGAAACATTTCAGTTGGTATTCCATCAATTCTTTTTGGCTAATGCTTTCAATGCAGCTTGAACTTCTTCCTTTAGCACTAGTGGCTCTTGCTCATATGCTACCTCCTGACAAGGTTGAACATTGACTAGTTCTTTTTGGTATAGTGATTCTGCATATTTTCTCCGTCTTTTGATGCATCCTTCTGTATCATTCAGTATTTTGCTCACAGGATCTTTTAATAATGTGACTCGAGGCTTGAATTTTTTCTTGAGTTCTTTTGGTATAAGACATACTGAACATAAAAATTATCAAGGGCCCATGAGGGAGCGGGGAGCCAGGAGGGAGGGGAAAAAATGAGGACCTGATGCTGGGGGCTTAAGTGGAGGGGAAACGTTTTGAGAATGACGAGGGCAATGAATGTACAAATGTGCTTTTTACACAATTGATACATGTATGGATTGCAGTAAGAGTCGTATGAACCCCTAATAAAATTTTTTTAAAAAAAGACATACTGAACATGTTCTTCCCTGTAAAGGTAGTCTCAGACACCCACAGGGGCAGTTCTACTCTGATCTATAGGCTTGCTTCAAGTTGGAATCAACCTCACAGCAGTGAGTGCTTTGTATGTATCAGGTATAAACTGAGAGGGCTATTACCATCAGTAAAAGTTTAAAACCCCTGAATCTATACATAAAGGCAAAGGCAGATTTTACTTCCTTGTACTAACATAAAAGTTAGAACTAAATAGAAAAAGTCTAAAGCAGAGGTTCTCAACCTGTGGGTCACGACCCCTTTGGCGATCAAAAGACCCTTTTACAGGGGTTGCCCCATTCATAACAGTAGCAAAACTACAGTGATGAAGTAGCAACAAAATTAATTTTATGGTTGGGGCGTCACCACAACATAAGGAACTGTATGAAAGGGTCACGGCATTAGGAAGGTTGAGAACCACTGGTCTAAAGGATACGGACAGGGAATTTGCAATAAAAATAAGTTAATAATTGAAAAGACGGTAAGTAAAAAAAGATAATTTAAAAATCTAAACAAAACTTATTTTTTACACTATCAATATAAACCATTTTAAAAAATTGCTGACACACAGTGAGAAGTTATGTTCAATGGGCTTGGAAGTAATCTATCCAAATAACCATTCCTAATGACTAGCTCTCTACCTCAGAGAATCAATACTGTAGACACACTTAACAACTGTGCAAACGTGTATCACCAGAAAGTTCTCTGTAGCGATTCCTATAATGTACACCTGTCAGCAACTTGACACCATCAGAAGGTGGACAGACTTTTTGTACCTTTTTTAGATGAAAATGACCAGAGTTTAAAACACAACTTCCTTATACCAAATGTATCAAGAAAAAAATACCCAACTCCATTATCTCACTGAATATGGAAGCAATACTGGAGCTTTTCTTTTTGTTGCCATCACGTCGGTCTGCCTCAAGGACATCTTATGTACAACATGGTGAAACACTGCCCTTTCCTGCACTGTCTTCACAACTGTGCTCCCGTATGAGTCCAATGCCATAGCCATCCTGCCAATTCATCTCTTTTGACTTCTACAGGAAGCTGGAAAAATCCCATTATCTTTTCTTTATTCCATGAACTTTCGGAGGCCCACTTGTGGATTGTAGATTGCTCCTTTGCTTCTTCTCCCAAAGTATCAAAATCAAAATGTCATCTCAGTTCCCCCTTTTCATGTATGCCCTTCTGTAAAAAGTTAAGATGAATAAGAGTTTACATAGTACTTTCCTCAACCTCTGGGGAAATGCATCTGCAACCTATGACACTGATTTTATGAATGTAAACTATTTATTCATAGCCTATTTTATCACTTAGTCCCTCAGTATCCAACTAAGATTAGGCACTAATTTCAAAAACAATGAACTAGTGACTTCCAAAATTCTTTTCAGAAACCTTCATATCTTCATCCATTGCAAATGTTTTAAAAGTGGCCTTGAGAAGTGTGAAATATCTAATTCCTGAACTGATACTTTAAATGTGTCCCGCCATTAAAAAAAAATAGTAAGAGCAACTAATGATACATCAACACTTGGTCAATCCTCATAGATGTTCAAGGATACATAACTGAAAACGATTTGATGCTATCAAGGCTGATGTGGAAAATATATGCAAACCAAGACCTCTCATGTTCTACTTCAAAGTGATACCATCTGGTAGGTATGAAAAATGTCCCATTATCTCAAGTAATTTTCATATCTAACAAAAGAATCACTTAACTCTAAAGGAAAATATACAGAGTTCCGTGGAATAACTTCCAAGTTGATATAGAAATCAAAATATTCCTTTACTTGTAAAAATGTTTAATAACTTAGGTGGTTTTCTGTGACATGATAAAGTCGTCAGGCTGAACAACAACAAAACTAGTACATTATTTTGTGATAGTGATTACCTCTGAGGAGGGAGGGAGCAGAAAAAGTTGGAGGGTGTTAGCTTTTACTATAATCTCATTATTAAAGTAAAAACTCGCTACAATAATGTCTTTTGGATTAAGGGTACAGATCTTATACTCTGGAAGCAGATTCCCAGGTTCCAAACAATTCAATAGCACTTTGTGAGCTTAGGCAAGTTATTTAACTTCCTTATCTGTCAATAGAACCAATATTTCCTGAGTTATCGGACTGGTGTTAAGATGAACTGAGCATCCTATGTGAGGTTGTTAGAATAGTCTCTGACACTTGGTAAATGCCATCAATCAGTATCATCAGTCTCACCATCTATGGCCAGCAGCAACTATGAAATCTGGCTGGAAGGCATTAGGGAAGGAGGGAGCTGAGGGTGGTGGCATCTGTTCTACTTGCTATATTTGTATCCACTGATAAATGACCAGTCACAAGTGAGGAAACATTACATTTTAGAGAAATAAAATTTCAGTCTTCCCTTCAACTTTCAAAAACATGAGACCATACAAGCTTTGGAGTTTGATGTTTATTTTTAGCAGGAAAAAATATGCTAATGGGTGGTGACATCCATTAGAGGATACGCCCATGTCCAATACCTGCAACAGAAGCTCGACAGAAGTTAAAGACACCATACCAAAAGATTAAAGACAAAAATTGAGTATGACATTACTTACCCTTAATTCTGTTAACAATAAACCAAGTAATATTAAGATTAAAGTTCTATCACATGTTCAAAATTGGGAAACAATCAAATTTGTCTTTCAAACAAAACTTCCATCCTTCCTGTCCTATCTTATATGGGAGCAGAGAAGCACACTGAGAAAGGGTAGAACTAACCAAAGAGCTAAAAACTTGGGGAGGAAGACCTTTGCTGCTGATACTCAAATAGCAATCAATGGCAACCCAATCTAAATATCATGTTTAGCTCAATTGAGGACTGTTTATCCAAGAACAAATCACTAATGAATAAAAATGTAATAGAGGCAGTATCATAGCATATCTACAAATCTACTGTGAACTTTGTCTAAATAAAGAGACAGCAAATCAGAAATTTCCCGATACTGCTCCAGTGGTAAACCATTTAAACAGGAATCTCTGATAATGGTTACTGTGCTAAAAGGAAATTGACATGTTTCTCTCTTTTTTTAACGCACTGCATTCACCAAGAGCATCACATGATTACTCACATGACAAAGCATCCATGACTCTCCACCCGAGTGAGGGTGGTTACCCAGCAGACTCTGGGGTGGAACAACAGTGCATTCTGAAGACTATTGTCCAAAGCAAAATCAATGGATAGCTAAAGGGAAATGGATACCAGGGACTAGTGTGTTCAGAACAAATTCATGCCCATAACATGTCTGTGGAAAAAAATTCTATTATCTTGTCATTCCATTTTCCCCACAAACTTTTTAAAACCCTTTTCTTATTCCTAAAAGACTGTATGTACTTAGAATAAAATGAATAAATCCACCCCACCATTTACTATAGTTAATCACATTTTATACCAACTGCTATTTTCCCAGTAATTTTTCTGAAGATATAGGTTTAAATTGATTAAAATAAGTTATCATATGAGATTTCATATTGAATAGTTAAAAAATATTAAAAAACATATAACTCTGCCAATCCAAATTTCTATGTGTAGTAACAAAGGTCAATTTAGTTCACATAGAAGGAAATTCGTTAAAGCAAGGAGAAGCTTACCTGGGCCACTGCCTAAAAGGGTCTATGAAAATAAAAAGGCAAAATATGTAGATATATTAAGATCTCTTGAAATTCTGACTGAAACGTAAAATAAAGTGATAAGCACTGAAAAAGGAAAAGGTTACGCACTTCCAGTTTATGCTCTTTCTCTGCAAGGGCTTCCTTTTGACAGCGAAGAAAATCCGTTAACATCCGAGTGAGTTGCTTCCTATCATCTATTTCTGCAGCCAATCTGCCATTGTAATCTGCCAGCAGCATACAAGCGTCCTCTACCATTTTAGAAAGCCTTTCTCCAGACTCTTTATCTGACAAAAGCACAAAATAATAAAACTGTTACACAACAAAAACAATGCCATATGCTGTTCCCTCATCCTCACACCCAAAGAGTCCTGATCACACATTCTTTTCTTACCTGTTATTTTATCTAGTAGGGATACTTCTTGGACTTCAACAGGCAAAGAAGCTATCCTCTGATGAACCGCTGCATCACCGGTAGCGGCATTTTCCAGATCTTGCAGTGCTCTAACGAGATCTAGAGTCTAAAAAGTCACACACTTTGAAAACTAAAATAAGTTTAAAATATTAAACTACAAAACATAGAAATAGTCTCTAGATTAGTTAATCCTTATGTACTATTTACTTCAGAGAGAAACTGTTTAAAAACAGTCCATTTCGGAATCTAGGGCAGATGATCCCTTCAGGACCGGTGGTGTGAGTGCCGATACTAGGAGGGTAGAGGGAG
>NW_022111300.1:22541926-22560948 GCF_000313985.2 Echinops telfairi
TGTACAAATGTGCTTTACACAATTGATGTATGTATGGATTGTGATAAGAGTTGTATGAGCCCATAATAAAACGATTAAAAAAAACTCCATTTCTTTTTTATATTAAGAAACAGAAACTACATGATACTAGGCATTGGAGATCTACATGAATCAAGTTCCCAAGTTTTGAGGGTACCACTTGGCCTCCCCAGACCTACTAGTACATTGTTTCCCAAACAGGGGGCACTCGAGTGGGGGTGGGGGTGTAGAGCAGTGGAGGTTGCAAAGGTAGTTACCTACACTTTATCCTGGATTATGGGCAAAGGTTTTAGGGGTTTTTTTTGTTGGGGGAGGGGTGGAAAAGACATATGGAGTAATTTTTTTTTGGTCTGAAAAGGGGGTGGTAGGCCACCTAAGTTTGGAAACTTAGAATCTGTACTAAAGTTCAATTTCTTGGCCATAGTAGCTTAATCCAATGAGTAGCTTGGTTTGGGGATTGGCTGGGAATACACAGATACATATAAAGCCAAAATACTCGGCAGTAATCGAGGTTGTATTTTCCCTTCAAGTTCCTTTCATGGGAAGATAGCTCCACTACCTTTGGTTCTTTATAATGTTTGGGTCTAGTCCTCTAACTCCTACATAGAACTTAGAATTCTTGTTATCCTACAGCACAGAAGTTCTGGCCCTTCACATAGGCTTCTATACCTGAACTCAGAAGAAGTCAGGTATTTATAAATTATCAAGAGTTGATGAGGGAGGGGGGAGCAAGGAGGGAGGGGAAAAATGAGGAGCTGATGCCAGGGGCTTAGGTGGAGAGCAAATGTTTTGAGGATGAGGGCAATGAATGTACAAGTGTGCTTTACACAGCTGATGTATGTATAGATTGTGATAAGAGTTGTATGAAACCTTAATAAAACGATTAAAGAAGAAGAAGTCAGGCTCTGGCCAGGAATACCTAGTTGGTGTTTCTATGTCACTTCAGCCCACAGAGATATTTGTCTTGTTGTAGAATTATGCCTTCACTTTTTCTTTAAAATTTTAATGGCTCCCCTACATAATTGAAATGAAGACACTTAAAGGCTCAATATCTACCTAAATTAAAAGTTCAACATGTCTTTCTGGAATTCATTAGATGGTTAAGTAATACTATACTCTATCAACATAGGAGGACATGGGGATTACAGTCACGATTCAAATCCATCTTCTTTTTCCCTAAAACTGCATGGTTCTATATAATCCCATGGAACCATGTCAATATATTCTTGTTACTCTAATATACATTCGAAAGCTCTGCCCATATTCCAAAACAAAAATACTTAGAGGAACAATATTTAAATCTAAAAGTGAAAACTTTTAATATATTGAAACCATATAAAAAGTCATTATAAAAATGTTTTATTTAACATAAAACGTAAAATAGTGTGTATCTCATCAGACCAAATCACACTTAGAGATTAGATATGCTCTTTCTATGTAAAATATGATTACATAATCAAAGCATACTACATTAAACATGAGCACAAGATATATTCAGGCATCTTCTTTCTAATAACCAAAAATAAAAATCAATCTATCACGAGACCCCAAAGGCAACATTCTGAACAGAGTCCGACAGTAGGAGGACACAGGAACAGCCTGTACACCGAGGGCAGGGTAACAAAAGTCACAAAACAAAATCTGTACACATTGTTGAATGGCAAACTAAACTACAATAGAAAATAAAATGTTAAAATTCATAAAGCTCAGAGACTATATGAAGTTACCAGAACAAAGGAAATCTGTTAATAATAAAAAAAATCCTACCTGTGGGGGTTCACTGGGAGAGCCCAGGGAGGAGCAGTTTTCATTTTCATCCACCTTTATCTGTTCATAAGTTCGCTTCCTGGGTTTCTTATCACCATCTAAAATACAACCACATGGAAGTTTTAAATAAAGAATACATTTTATTGATGAGATCATGATAAAAATTTTACATACTTACACAAAGCTTGCTTAAGTTGATCCAACACATCATTTTCATAAACACATCTTTCTTCCCAAATAGATAAAACTCTTCCGAGGTGTTTCTTACAACTTTCATCAGTTTCACTAAAAATAAACAAAAATGATACATATCTATTTGTATAGTAACAGGAAAAAAAATACTCCATGCTACTGAAAATGTGATGGTCACTTTCAAATATCAGGGGACTTCAAAGAGTTCATGGAAAATGGTATTTAAAGACAATAAAACTTTCCCAGAAACTTTCTGAAGCACCCATGTATAATCAATCAGACATTTATTCTCTTAAAAGAAACTGTCCGTATTTACTAAGCACCACTAATTGGTCAGCAGTACAGGTATGTGATGATCAAGAAGGACTTACTCCTGGCTTTCCTCAAAGAACCTATAATACAGAGAAAACTACAATAGCCACAAAAGTGTTAGTATAATCTCCTTGGCATTTACAAAGAGGCGTCTAACTTAATTGGGGCTGAACATGAGACTAAGGGAGGTTTTCTCATAGGTGACTTCTTAAATTATTCAACAAATATTTATGAATCAAAGCACTACCATAGACACTGAAGGTACTAATGGAGCTTTATTTCAGCTATTATTTATAAATGCTACAAAACATGGCAGGTGTTAAGAGGGTGGTCATAAGAGAGAGATCTGACTGCGTAAAAGAGATCATTAAGTTTATCTGAGGAAGTAATACTTAATCTGGGTACTGACAATTGGATATATGGGAAAATGAGAAACAAGAGCTATTCTCAATCACTTCCTATGCCCCCTTTCCACACCATATTACACTAAGCTGCTACTATATCCTGCCTGGATTATTGCAATAGTCTGCTCATCGGTCTCCCAGTCTCTACTCATTCATCCTGATTCTTTACAAAGCCTCTTAGTAATGTTCAATAGATCTTGCTCAAGACCTATCTTAGCAAGGATAAACTCAAATCCATGCTCTAAGGCAGAAGACTGACATAAGTTGACCTCTTGGTACTTTTCAGTCCATGCACCCTAACATCTTCTCCAAAAGAAATTGCCCAGCTGACTGTACCCCTGCCTCAGTCAGTGCACAGCAGATTCTAATTGTGATCTCCTTTCTTTAATCTGTTCAAATGGCCCTTAACCAAAGTATTCATTCTTTACTGCTCTATATAGCTGAGCATCTCGTATTCTCTAGTTATTTCCCTGCATTACATATCATCGTAACACTTGCTATCTGACATTATAAGTGTACTTGTCTAACTAGTTGAGGAGTCTGGTGGTGTAGTGGTTACGAGCTAGCCATCTCCAAGGTTAGTGGTTCAAAACCACCAGCCACTCTTGCAGGTAAAAGGTTAAGGCCTTTTACACTTGTAAAAAGTTAGTCTCAGAAACACACAAGGGGCAATTCTGCTCTGTCCTATAGAGTGACTATGAGTGGGCACTGACTGGATCAATGGCAGTGAGTTTGGTTGTTTTTCTTTGACCTTTGCCTTCACTGAAATGTCAGCCCCTTAAGAACAGACCTTTGCTTGCTCAGTACTGAATCCTTAGGGCCAAGAAAATGAGAAGGTACTCAGTAATTTTTTTTCTTTAAAGTTTATTTAGAATATACAGAGCAAGATATAAACTATTTCAGCAGCATCTGCATGTACTATTTAATAACAGTGGGTATGTTCTTTGAGTTGTGAAACATTAATAGTTTATGGACTTGGAGTGAGAGGTAATACATATAAAAGCCTAAAGGCAGGAAGAGCTAATAGATGCTCAGGGAGTCTGGAAAGGCAAACAGGGTCATGAAAGAACACTTGCTTTCTAGAGCGAAAAAGAGCCATTCAAAGGTATTTGATCAGCTCTTAAACTGACTAGTTTTGGATTAAATGGTGCATGCAGAAAGACCAGAAAAGATGCTACAGTAATTGGACTAAAAAGAGATTCAAGGAACCAAGGTAGCATGTACTACATGAGTTAAGGAGTAAAAGAGATAGCAGAGTTAAATAACATCTCATTTCTTACTTGGGCATCAGGATATACGGTGTTGCCATTTACAGAACAAAACCTAGAAGAGTAAGCCTAACAGGAGAAAAGGACATAATGTGTTCAGCATTAGACAGATTGAGTTTGAGCTGTTTGAGAAACAATCCATTAGAAATGGCAATAAGCAAATAATCACACATAAAAAAGGGCACTGGAGTGTACTGGAGTATATGAGTGAGTTGTTATGGTGTGGATAATATCAAAATACATGCAGTATCCAAAATCATCCAGGGGGCAAGTGAAGAGTAAGATCAAAATAAGGTCTAGGACAAAACTCTTAAGAAACAACAAATTATGAAAAGGTGGTCAAAGACAGTATTTTAAGTTGAAGGATGAGAACACATATTACCAATATTTCATAATCTATAATTTTTCTTTAAAAGTATCTACCATAACTAAAACTCAAGACATTCAACAACATTATCATCATCACTTACCATTGAATTCTATAATTTAGAATTACTGAGTAATTTAGCCCACTTTAATCTGTTTACTCTCAGTCACCTACCAATTATTTGCATATAACTTTTGGAAATATGCACTTACAAAGGTCATTAGCCAACAAATAGAGGTTTCTAATCCTCAGAATTTTCTGTGGCCAAGAATGTTAACAGCTTCATGCTCATTTTAAATAAAAATATTTATAAACTACCTATATATTAGAAAAACTTAATCAGTAAAAGCAATGTGGGGGAGGGGTACTGTTTATCCAGGCATAGTGGCTGGAAGACAGATAATTTTTAAACACACAAATTTTCAATGCAATGCCTTTATTCCTTTGTAATGAAGTTCATTCCAAAAAGGCAACTAATTTTTGCTTCTTAAAGGAAAGTAATAATTCAGTAATTCAAGTACTCTAAAGGCCCAAATTATCAACATTTTAAAAAAATGTATTTTAATTTCCTTCATTTAGCATATCTACAAATGTGGTTAATTTCAAACATGTCTTTTCAAACAAAAACTTCAAAGAAATATATTATCTATTTTTTAATGGCATAAAGTAAATTTTATCAAAAGGGCCTATGATGCACTTAAAACAGACTAGCTAGTAGTCAAACAATTATCATACCTTGAAACATGCTTAAAAGCTTCCACTATAACTGGTGCAAAATCCTTTGTAAATTCCGGTCCCTTCCTTTTGCTGTTCTGAATGACATCATTGGCTAGGTATAGAAAAGTAAGCTTCCTGTTTGGTTTGGCTGGGGGGAAAAAACAAAGAAATATTTAATCTACTAAAAAATATTCTTAGACAAACTTTGAAGTAAACAGGATGAGTAGCATCATATATCATATTCAATACAGCTTCCCACGTTACTGCCCACTTTCTTAAGCTGCCACAGTAACACTCTCCAGGATCACTACTCTGCGTAGCCCAACCGCGTGGGAAAGAACACACGCCAAAGAGGCAAGAGTAGGTCAGTCGGTGACAGATCATTCAGTCCCCTTGGTCATTTTACCAAATCACCCATAGTACACAACGTCTTTGATTCCTTACCTATCACCATTCCCAAATATAAACTTAAACCACTTGTGCTTGTAAACATACATTTCTATCATGCTACAGCACAGGTTCCCAAACTGATATGGGCTGCTCACCCCCTTTCAGTAAAAAAACACCAAAAAACTACTCGGTACCCTGCTGGCAACTGAAAATGCTTGCATAGAGTACATCATTCAGGATAAAGTATAGGTATCTGCTTTTGCAGCCCCCCCTTGTTCATCTCAGCATCCTCCAGGGAACAATATAGCCCACGTTGGACAACACTGCTCTAAATGGACTAAATTTATTTAAATCGTTATAAACTATACGAAATATAGTCACTTAAAATTAAATGGTGATTGTCCACGCTATTCAGATGGTGCCCTAAATTCCAAACTGATTTTAGGATTTACTTTGATATCATGAAGATTCAAAATTTATTAAGTTACTTTGAAGGAGGCCAAAAGATACCTTTTTTATAAGAGGGAAAAACATCTAAATGTTTCCCATTGGTGTCCATAAGTAACATTCATTGCACAATAAAGGATTTATTGCATAAGCATTAAATCAAGGGGGGGCTGCAAGCAAACAAGGGGGGGCTGCAAAAGCAGATACCTATACTTTATCCTGAATGATGTACTCTATACAAGCATTTTCAGTTGCCAGCAGGGTACCGAGTAGTTTTTTGGTGTTTTTTTACTGAAAGGGGGTGAGCAGCCCATATCAGTTTGGGAACCTGTGCTGTAGCATGATAGAAATGTATGTTTACAAGCACAAGTGGTTTAAGTTTATATTTGGGAATGGTGATAGGTAAGGAATCAAAGACGTTGTGTACTATGGGTGATTTGATAAAATGACCAATATAAAAACATTTTTAAAGTGGTACTTTAATTCATGCATTACTATTAATCTTTTAAAAATAATTCAAAATAGCTGTTGAATGAAGAGTTGGTATTCAGAAATTTAAATATAAATTCTATTTATATGATATAAGGGGACCTAATGGCAAAGTGGTTCCTCATTGAGCTACTAACCCCAAGGTTAGCTGTTCAAAGGTACCAGCTGCTCTGGGGGAGAAAGGTGAGGCTTTCTCTGCACAGGGGCAGTTCTCCCGTGTCCTATGGGATCGCTATAAATGGGAATTGACTGGATGGCAATGGGTTTGAGTTTTATATAATACAAACTACATGTATATACATATAATTCAAAATAGCTTCTAAAACAGCACAGTAAAAAATTTTAAGATTTCAAATACATGTCAAAGGATAAACCCTGTAGCAGAAACGGGTCTAAATATCAAGCTCCTCTAGGTTAGCTAGGAGTCCTAGTGGCATAGTGAGTTATGTGTTGGGCAGCTCACTACAAGGTCAGTGGGTCAAACATACCAAGTGCCACTCTGTAGGAGAAAAATGTGGCTGTCTGTGCCAGTAAAAACTTACAGCCTGAGAAACTCGGTGGAGCAGTTCTATTCTCTGACAGAGTAGTTATGAGTTGGAACTGACATGATGGAGTGGGCTGGAACTCTTAGCACCTTATCATAGGACCTTGAACAGAAGCAGGTTTACACTCACACACACAATCTGGCTGGTTAATATGTGAGAATAGAGCATTACTGAAAAAAGCAGAGTAAGGAAACAGAATGTGTCACACAAGGAACAATTACACAATCTCACAAACATCCCAATTACCAGGCTTCAAAAAGAAATCAGGAGTCTGAGTTATTGGACAAACAAATGAAACAACAGCCATCTAGCTTCACAATTCACAGTCTAATTGTACTGGTTCACAATCAGAAGTGGGAGGAGCATTACTTTCAATTGAGTGAGATATAACGTAATCAAAATCTTAATTAACTGCTCATGTTTTTATTAAGATTGGTATTTAAAATTACCATGAACAATTGTGATAAATGCAGTAAAACTAAAATATCATGCCATTTACAAACATAAAAGCCATTCCCCTCGCCCCACAGAGATCTGCATGGGAAGCAGCAGCAAGAAGTTGAACATACAAGTATGTCTACACCTAATACACACATGTACATAGCCATCAATGCCAGGAATAACCACGACTGCAGCTCTTACAACACGACATGAGAAAAGCCACACCACCTTGAGATGAAAATCTACTAACGGTTTATTACCCTTGCCGGCCAATTTCATTTATTTTTTTCTAGTACATTCAATCACTGAAGACTAGAATGAGGGAGGGTGGGGACAAAACAGGAGCTTATACCAAGGGCTTAAGAAGAAAATGTTTTGAAATGATGATGGCAACATATGTACAAATATGCTTGATACAATCGATGTATGTAATGTTATGAGTTCTAAGAGCCCCCAATAAAAAAAAATTTTTAAGCATGACTAAAATGAGATAGTTTTTGCAGTAGATACATTTAAGTCCTAAGCTTGTAAGTATAATTTAATTGGATGGAAATATAAATGCATTTAACCAAAGGGTAATTATAAATGACTGTTAGGATTTCATGCCATCTAATCATTCAACAGATAGTTTCAAGGATACTTCAAAAAATACATGGGAAATTCTATTATCTTTTTTTTAAAATCATTTTATTGGGGGCTTGTACAACTCTTATCACAATCCACACATCCATCCATTGTGTCAAGCACATTTGTACATTTGTTGCCATCATTCTCAAAACATCTGCTTTCTACTTGAGCCCTTGGTATCAGAGCTCATTTTTCCCCCTCTCCCTGCTCCTCCCTACCTCATGACCCCTTGATAATTTATAAATTATTATTATTTTGTCATATCTTACACTGTCCGACGTCTTCCTTCACCCACTTTTCTGTTGGCCACCCCCCAGGGAGGAGGGTATACGTAGATCCTTGTAATAGGTTCCCCCTTTCTACCCTACCCTCCTCCCTTTACCCTCCCAGGTATCGCCACTCTCAGCACTGGTCCTGAAGGGATCATCTGTCCTGGATTCCCTGTGTTTCCTGTTCCTATCTGTACCAGTGTACATCCTCTGGTCTAGCCAGATTTTTAAGGTAGAATTGGGATCATGGGGGGGAGGAAGCATTTAGGAACTAGAGGAAAGTTATATGTTTCATCATTGCTACACTGTACCCTGACTGGCCCGTGACCCTTCTGTAAGGGGATGTCCAGGCCTACAGATGGGTCTTGGGTCCCCAATCTGCACTCCCCCTCATTCACAATTTGATTTTTTTGTTCTTTGATTCCTGATACCTCATCCCTTAAATTCCATTATCCATTCGCTCATTTTTCCACAAATTATCTGAAGCCCCCTACAGACACTGCATTAGGAAAAAAACACAACTCACAGTCAAGCTGATAAAAGCCCTTTTAAACCATAAGTGTAAATAGCCAATGAACTATCCATGTGAAGACCATTCTAGGCAGAAGCTCCAGTGCATAAAGTGCACTGCTGATTATGTGTCAGCAAGTAATGGAGTATGAAACTAGAAAGAGGGAGGTCCTTAAATACCAAGTAACATTTTGAAGTTTCATTTTAAAAATAAAAAGTACTGAGATTTTCAGAGGCAAAGGAAGGACACCTTCAGGTGAATAAGGAATAAAAGTTTGAAATATTTAATAGTAAGAATATTTCAATGAGAATGAAATAGGAAAAATGGTGTCTTCCTTGCCCACACCCCTTGGGAGAAAGATGAGGCTTTATACTCCAGTAAAGAGTGACAGTCTCAGAAACCTGCAAGGGTAGGCTACCCTGTCCTAGAGGGTCACTATGAGTTGGCATCGACTCAATGGCAGTGAGTTTTGAAGTTTTGGAGTCACTCCTAACATCATGATAAAGGGAGAAAAGATTGAAGATGTCAAGGATTTCATTTTACTTAGACCTACAACTTCATGGAGGCAGCAGTCAAGAAATCAAACAATTAAGAAAAGAAAATTCAAACAAAACTGCACTGGGCAGATCTGCTGCAAAAGACCTCTTTGAAGTTCACTGAGCAAAGACTGAGGTGCCTCTGACCTGTCACCTTACTTCCAATGGCCTAGTTTGCATGTGAAAGCTGGGCAATAAATAAGGCAGATTTAAGAAGAAATAGTGAATTTCAATTAAGATGCTGGCAAAGAATACTGAGGGTACCACGGACTGTTAAAAGGACAAACAAATCTGTCTTACAGCTAGAAGGCGCCTTAGAAATCAAGTGTGGCATGAGGACCTAATGCTGGGGGTTTAAGTGGAGAGAAAATGTTTTGAGAATGATGAGGGCAATGAATGTACAAATGCGCTTTACACAATTGATGTGTGTATGGATTGTGATAAGAGTTGTATGAGCCCCAAATAAAATGATTTTTTAAAAAAAGAAATCAAGTGTGGCAAGAACGGTCTGGTGTACTTTGGACATGTTATCAGGAGATACTCAAACTCACTGCCACTAATTGCCCCTGTGAGTTTCTGAGACTGGAACTTTTTACAGGAGTAGAAAGTCTGTCTTTCTCCTAAGAAGCAGACGGTGGTTTCAAACTACTAATCTTTTGTGTCCCAGCCCAACGTGCTACCACTATGCCACCAGGGATCGTTGCGCTCTAATAGGAAGCAATATAATAATAATTTTAAAAAATAATAATAATGAAGCCTCTACAGTTACATATATACAGTATATCACTTACATACTATATAGTTATCTAGTCCTGGAAAGTATCTGTCATTGAGAATGAATCTGAGTCCATGCTTGATGTCAGGAGAAAAACAAACAAAAAAATTTCACGTATTCACATATCTTAATTAAAATATTGCTACAAAGCTGGGTGAAATTAAATAACTGGATGAAAGTTTTCTACATAATCCTCAATATACCGGAATAGTTCATTAAAAAGAACTCAATGACAGCGTCCTGGATAATCTCCCAAGTTTTCCCAAATATCACCTGTGCTACCTTCATTTGAAGAAAAAATGTAAATGATAATAATAGTGAACGTTTCCATAATAATTCCTTATAAATCACATAGCATTTCTTCCAAAGAAAAGTTCTGGTGTTTCTTTTACTTTCTAGACACGTGTCCACCTTTCCTGGTTTCGACATGCTCTCTGAAATTCCTCTACACCAACCACAGCTTGACTGTGAATCACCATGGTGGCACAGTGCATGGTGGCTACCTATTAAGCTGCAAAAGATCAGGAGTTTGAAACCACCAGCCACTCTTATGTGAGAAAGATATGACTTTCTATTCCTGTAAGGATTTATAGTCTCAAAACCCAGGGGGCTGAGCTACTCTGTCATATAGGGTCACTGTGAGTCAGAATTTATCTGATGGCAGTGATTGAGGCAATCACCCTCTGCAGGACCTCTACCTCCAACTTATGTTTTCTCCCCTCCCCTCCTCACCCCCCCACTCCCCCCACCCTCCCACCCCCGCAAAAAACCCTCATTCTCTTAGATCAGAAATGCATGGAGAGTTGTGGGATCTAAAAAGACTTCCCCAGCTTTGTCTCCCCCAAAGATATGCCAAACATTAGAGGCTATTTGCCAGCGCATGGTGGGAGGTCAGATGCATTCTGCCTTCAGACTACTGTCTGGTCCCACCACAGGTGGAGCCCACTCCCTGCTGCTAAAACAATGGATTACTTCTCCCTGAAGGTATTCAGCCATCAGTCTGGCCCACTGTAGGTGGGGTTCACACCTACTGACAATGGTTTCAATGGAGAGCCAGAGAACAGGTCAAACCTGTTCCGTGACACCCAAAGTTAGGCTGCCATCCTGAATCTAGGATCTGCCCATCTTGTCATATGTGTGGCACAATCCCTCCCCTTCCTATTGCATGCATACCCTTAGATTGTCCCCCTCCCATTACTGTATTACCTATAGTACAACCCCTTCCTGTGACCCTGTGACATGTCTTTACCTGTAATTAGTGGGCTTGCATGCCCCCCAAAGATATATAAGCCTTGGTTAGCAATAAAGCTTGCTCTCTCTTGCCCATAATGTACCATCAAGAGGAGCTGAGGTGAGCATGCTACCATGAAATGTGTCTGACTCCATTATTTCAATCTCTCTTCTAGCTCTCCTTATTATCTATGACTTTACTATAATCTTTACTTATTATCGCTGTAAAATTCTGCCTACCAGACCTGTGATGATTTGTTAGGGGCTGGCTCCTATGACAGAGGGAGATCTGATTCAGCCCCTTAACCAGATGAGATAATTTTATGCCTATGAATCTGTTAAAATGAAGCACAAGCAATTGAAATGCAAAACATTTTAGTTGAATCATCTTCTAAGACCCAAAAGAAAGTTCATATTATGAAAAAGTGCATGTCTCCTGAAAGTGTGTTTCCCCCAAATGGTTGGTTTCCAAAAGCGATGGAATCTAACAGCCTCAGGATTCTTCCTTCTGCCTGTGGCACTGTGGGAAAGAAGATAAATCCAAGTGGGTGAGCAGGTAGTTGTAAGGCAGAAACTGCTCTGATGTACTAAATTTTTTTTGACCAGAGAAAGCACATAATCAACAGCTGATTCTTTAAATGGATTTCAATCTGTCCTGCTTGTGAGAGTTCAGTCACAAACCACTAACTGCTTCTCAATAACTGAGACATGGGTGACCATGGACAGAGCAGCTGTATTTCTGTCACTGCGTACGATGCCTCAGACTTTCCACAGCCTTCTCTTTGGAAGAATTCAAGAACTTCCCAATAAGACTACCAAGCTCTGTTATTAACTGCCGACCTTCAGGTGAGCAGCTGAGCAATTACCCACTATGTTACCCCAGGCTCTTTATCACCAACACTGATATTGTTAATAATTTTTTGGGCCAACTTTTTAGGGTAAAATGTTTTTATGTGCAATGTCTTTCATACTAATGAGGTTGATTCCTACATACTCATATAGTTTCATCTGTGAACTGCCTTCCATATCTGGCTGTCCATTTTTCTAGTGAATTGTTTGTATTTTCCTTACAAGTTCACAAAATCACTTTACATATTATACATATTAGCTTTTTCCTGTACTAGATGTTGCAAATTTTTAAAAAATCCTTTTATTGGGGAGTCATACAACTCATCGCAATCCATACATATATCCATTATGTCAAGCACATTTGTATATTTGTTCCCATCATTTTATAAAAAACATTTTATTAGGGGCTCATACAACTCTTATCACAATCCATACACACATCAATTGTGTAAAGCGCATTTGTACTTCATTCTCAAAACATTTTCTCTCCACTTAAACCCCCAACATTAGTGTAAGGGTTTTTGGGGCGCAAAGCGGAATTAAAGATCCAATTGGTAAAGTTTTAGAAGCAGGCTTTATTGAGAAGCTTGCGGACGGGTTCAATAACTCACGTATGAGCTAATGAAACCGCGCGAGGGGAATTTCTGGCTGCGTTTTTATATCCCCTGGTGGCAGGCACAGCTGCATACAGGGACTTCAAAGGGAAGCGCTCATTAATTTTATCTATAGGTCCGGGATGGGTGGAATAAACACATCTTCAAGGGATGCAGGGAAGTGGTCGTTAATCTTATCTATAGGTACCGGGGTAGGTGAAGTAAACATCTTCAAAGAACATTCTTTCTCGGGGATATCTGGTTTTCAGCGAGGGGAGGGGAGGCCGATGTGAGGGAGGCCCATGAGAGGTGAGTTCTGAGAACCAGGAAGGTGCCGGATTCAAAATGGAGTCCCTTGTGCCAAGACCAGGCAATTAGGTCCTCATTTTTCCCCTCCCAGATGTTGCAAATCTTATCTTCTTCAAGTATGTATTCAAAACTGAAATGTGATGTTAATTTCTGTACTCATAATTTTTTAAAATATTAAGTTCCCAATATCTATTTTCTAAATGAGTTCTGATTTATATCTTATGTAAAAACTCCTTCCATTATCCAAGATTAGAAATAATTAGAAATACATTCCTGTACGCATATTATATTGACTTTTCCCCAATGTTTACATTTTAATTCAATTCACTTTATATATTGTTCTGGCTAAGAACCTAACAATCACAGATTAAAAGCGCAGAGTGCTTGATTTACATATTCCCATAAAAATGGATCTTTCTAAATCTCTATTCTGTTTCATTTACATGTATTCCTTTTCTTGCACCAATGTCTACTTTCATAATTATAATCCCTTTATAATTTACAATGCCTGTATACCAAAAAAGCACACACTATCTCCAATATTGTTTTCCTTTCAAAATCATCTTAGCTTTTTCCTTTTTGAATTTCTCTGAAGATACAGATTAACTTGGGAACTGACTTCTGCACTAGATTTTCACCTTTCAATTTTATACACAATTATACTGTTTAAATATTGGTTGGAAATACTAGTCTAAGATTTCCCAAACAATGTGTCCTGATTCAAAAATAAAAATCCATTTGTAGAGGACTTATGCTTCTGGGAACATAAAACAAACATGGTTTTCTCTAGTCCTCTGCTAAGTACAACTACAATCCTTTGACATCATACAAAACAAACATGAGAAAGAGCACAGACCTACTGAAGACTTTACAATCCCAACACCAATGGGATGAGTTAATTGAATCTTTTAATTCATCATAGGAGGGGTTTCAAAGGGTCCCAAATTCCAATAGAACAGACAAAAAGGTGGAGAGTGAGGAGGGTTTGGGCAGAGAAAGCTTGTTTTTCTAACTAAAAGACCAAGGAAGGAGCAGCCTGAAACAAGACAGAGAACTTTCAGACAATAACCACTCTACTCTAGAAGAGAACATGGCCTAATCTCACTACACGCCTCATCTCAACACACACCTATTTCTAAAAAGATAATATACTCTAAGAACTCTAAACAAAGTTAGTAAACGAAACAAAATTACTTCCTCAAACAAATCAAAAAACCCACAAACTACAACTCACATACTATGTATGAAACATCATTTGAATAGGCCTATAATAACCAGGGGAATTTAATTTGCAATTTTAATATTCCCCAAAAAGAAATCTGCAAATCTAGTTGGTTTTACTAAAGAGTTCTACCAAATGTTTAAAGAATTAACATCCTATATAGTAATACCCAGAAAACAGAAGAGGAAGCATTTTCCAATTCATTTTATAAAGACAGTATTATTATGATAACAAAATCAAACTAAAGACAGTGTCCAAAAAAAAAAGTGAGAAACCAGTTACCATGAAGAGATACAAGAATTTTAACAACGTATTAGTAAATAAGATTCAGCCATATATAAAAATAATACACCATAAACAAGTGAGATTTCAGGAATGTAAAGCCAGTTCAAGATTCAAAACCAATCACTGTAATCCACCCTAAATCTGGCTAAAGAAAAACTACATGATTAATTGATAAAGATAATGAAAAACATCAAATCCTTCATGATGAAACTTCTCAGAAACCAAAGATATTAAAGAACTTCCTCAATTTGATAATCAGCATCTAAAAAAATCCAACATCATACTTAATGGCGATGAATCAATGCTTTGCCCCCAAAATCAGTTTCAAGGCAAGGATGCCTACTCACACCAAGCTAAAGTTCTTGCAAGTACAATATATGAAATAAAAGACATCAGTCAAAAACTGTACATGTTTCCTATTTGCAGATGACATCCTTGACTACACAGAAAATCCCAAGGAATTTAAAAAAAGTCCTCTCAACTAGTAACTATGTTCAGCAAGGTTCTCTAAAATAAATATTAAAAATTAATCATATTGTAATAGCAATAAATATGTGGATAAAAATTTAAATATACTATCATTTAAATCATTCCCCCCAAAAGGAAATGGGAATAAATCTAACAAAACATGTGAAGGGCTTATATGCCAAAACTACCCAACACTGATGAAAAGTCATCAAAGAAAATTTCAATGAAAGGAGGAAAGTATTATGTTCATGGATTGGAAAACTCAATGCAGTAAGGATAACAATTCTCCTTAAATCACTATACAGGTTTAAAATGATTCCAATCAAAATCCAGATAATTTGTATAGATACAGAAAAAAAAAACATTTGAAAATTTGTAAGTAAAAGCAAAGAAACTAGAATAGTTAAAATCAAGTTGAATAAGAAAAATTAAAAAATATGAAAAAAGTCTACCTGAAGAAAAAAATGTCTACCTGATCTCAAGACTTATTATATAGGCACAATAATCAAAAGTACAAGGCACAGATGAGGCTATAGTTATATGAATGAAATAGAGAACCCAATAATAGGCCCACAGAAACCTGCCCAAATAATTCTGGACAACGGTACAAAATACGACTAGAGCAACTCAACGCCCATCCGTGGGGAAAGACTTACACAAGCACGAGCTCAATATGGATCCTGTACTTACAACTGTAGACCTTTCAGAACAAAACTCAGGAGAATATCTTTAAAATCTAGTATTAGGCAGAGCCCTAGATTTAGCACCAAAAGTATAATCCATAAAAGAAAAAATGGACAAACTGCTATTTAGAAGGGTGTAGAGTAGGAGAAAAGATAATGTGGTTATAAAAGGGCAAATGAGGAAAATGTTCTGAACCTCAATTGTAATTATATGAACATTCTGGCTGTGATGGAGGAACAGGCCACATGAGATTTTTCTGAAATTTTTTAACTTAAAAATTTTTTTAAATCACTTTATTGGGGCTCATACAACTCTTATCACAATCCATACATACGTACATCCTTTGTCAAGCACAAAAAAATGGGGTTTTTTTTTTCATTAAAAATTTTCACATGAATACTTCTGCTTTTCCCCTACCCTCAAGGTAAAGCTACTCTCATTATTGGTCCTGCGGGTGTATCTGTCCTGGATTCTGTGTGTCCAGAGCTCTATCTGTACCAGTGTACATGCTCTAGTCTAGCCAGATTTGTACCATAGAACCGGGGTTATGATAGTGGGAGGAAGGAAGCATTAAAGAACTAGAGCAGCGGTTCTCAACCTGTGGGTCGAGACCTCTTTGGGGATTAAACAACCCTTTCACAGGAATCACCCGATTCATAACAGTAGCAAAATGACAGTGATGAAGTAGTAACAAAAAAATCATTTTATGATTGAGGGGGGGGTCACTACAACACGAGGAACCTGTATTAAAGGATTGAGAACCACTGAACTAGAGGAATGTTGTGTATTTCATCGGTACTATACTGCACCCAGGCTGGCTCCTTTCTTTCTTATGATCCTTCTTTCTGTGAGGGGATGTCCAGTTTTCTACAGATGAGCTTTGGGTCTCCATTCCTCACCCTTCGTTTGCATTGAAATGGTTGTTTTGGGTCTTCTGATGCCTAATACCTGATCCTGTCAATACCTCATGATCACACTGATTGGTGTGCTTCTTCCATGTGGGCTTTGCTGCTTCCCTGCTAGATGGCCCTTTATTTAACTTCAAGTCTTTAAAACCCCAGACGTTATATCTTGTAATAGCTGGGCACCATCAGCTTTTTACCCATTAGCTTATACACCCATTTTGCCTTCAGCGATCATGTCCGAAAGGTGAGCATCACTGAATTCCAGGTTATTAGAACAAAGTGTTCTTGCGATGAGGGAGGACTTGAGTAGGCCCAATGTCCACTTGCTATCTTAATACTTAACCTATAAATATATGCACATAGACCTATATCCCTATCATTATATAGTGACATATTTACAGATGTACATGCCTGAGTTTATACCTCTATAAATGTCTTTTGCCTCCTGGTTCTTTCCTTTATTTCCTTTTACTTCCTCCTGCCCCACTATCATGTTCAACCTTCATTCAGCTTTCAGTAATTTCTCTTAGCTATACTGTACTGCACTTGATCAAACCCGACCAGGCATTCTATGCCCTTCTCACCATCCATCACTTGTTGTTCCCTTGTCCCTGGGTTTGTTGGCTCCGAAAGGGAGGTACATTAATGACAATGAAAATGTTGACATAAAAAAAAAAAAAGAAAATGTTGACATATTGAGACATTGAAACATATAACCAATGTCAATGAATAATATGTACACAAATTGTTAATGGTAAACCTAGGATGCTGAGTAAACTTTCACTAAAAACACAATAGAAGCTATCATGTTCCTGGAGGCACATACCAGTTCTCCAACATTCTAATTTTTGCTTGGAAACTCGAATTTTATCATGGGTGACAAATACTAGCAATTGTTTTCCTTGAAGTGTCAGGCTCACTCAATTAATGTCTAAGAAAACACCTTTCCATACACTCATACTTGAATACCCAGCATCTCTGTTTGTTGTTCTTGAGTTGACAAAGGTTCACAATTCAATCTATCACACAGGCGTTGTTAATCCAGAAAGTTCAGCATACAGAAGTGTTTTACCTATCTTTTCATTTTGTCATAGGGATTGCCAAAAAACCTGCAAAGAGCCAAGATTTCATAATGAGTAATTTATCCTACTTTACTGACAACATCAAGGGAAACAGGCACATTTCTCTAAAACGTGTATGTGGTACAGAAAACTGAGCCAGCAAGGCTCTGCCTTCCTTAATATTAGTTACAAACAGTTTGTACTCCCCCTACTTCTGCACCACCAAGGTACACATCAAGAGTGAAAAGGGGAGGTATCTTAATAGCATTATAAAAATCATGTTGACCTTGTAGATGCCTAAATGTCTCAGTCACCCACAAGGGTTCATTAAACACACTTTTTTTAAAAAGTCAAACAAAATTAGATGAAAAGGGCAGACATTCTGCGCGCCCCCTACACCCGATTTTTCTGACACCAGACAATGTTTACACTTGGGAGTTCATTATTTGACTTAAGATGGCAGAGGTTTCCTAAATCACACACTTTCTTTAAAAGAAAGCTAAAACACCGTACCTCATACAGCTCTAAAAGTCTTAAGTTTCAATATACTTTCCAAAATTCATTCAATAATTTATTTAACAGATATTTGCTGTCTATTGTATGCCTAAGGAATGAAAGAATAGGTGCAGATCTTCAGAACTATGAAACGCAGATGATACAGACTTACAGTGACTACAGGGCAGGGTAGAACTGCCCCTCTGGGTTTCAAAGATTTCAATCATTCTGGAAGTAGACAGTCTCAATCCTTTCCCCTCTGAACCCTGGTCTGGGAGGTGGTTAGCAGCTCAGTGAGCACACCACTACACCCACCACCACACAAAACACAACGCACCCACTGCTATCGAATAGATTCTAACTCATCGTGACCCTATATAGCAGGGTAGAACTGAATTTGCAGGGTTCTGAGATGGCAACTCCTCACCTTTCTCTCCCAAGAGTAGAAAGCCTCAACTTTCTCTCCGAAGAGCAGCTGGTGGTTTTGAACTACTGACCTTGTGTTTAGAAGCCCAATGCATAGCCACTATGCCACCAGGGTTCTGTAATGGTGTGTTAAAAGTACTTAGGAAGGTGGGAGGTGAAACGGGGAACAGACAACTGACGTATAATTCTCTTAGGGGGGACAACAACAGTAACATGGGCAAAGGGAGACTGTGGGTGGTGTAAGATATGAAAATAACAGTAATTTATAATTTACCAGGGGTCCATGAAGGTGGAAGGTGGGGCGGGAAGGTGATACCAAGGGTTCAAACAGAAGGAAAATATTTTGAAAATGATGATGGCAAATGATATGGTTGATGCACATATTGTTATAAGAGCTGTAAAAGCCCCCAATAAAATGAT
>NW_022111300.1:22561048-22564892 GCF_000313985.2 Echinops telfairi
GGGGGGGGGGAGTACTTGGGAGGTAAGACTGGAAAAAGACCAAGTAAGGAACTCCAACAGTCCTTCTACTGAAGCAACCAGTTGGCCAAAAATAACAGAATCTACTTTAAAAAAAAAACCAACTCTGAAACCTACATAAAATGTACAGCAGCCATGGAGTGCTTATTGAAAAAGAGGAATGGCTAAATTTCAGCGAGAAAGTCTGTGGCTTTTCTGCTTGCCCGTATGCTACCCTAGCCCCCATGTGGGCAAAGGCCCACATTCATAATAAGGGTTACTCGTGCCAAAGGGGTCAACGTAAACATTTATCTGCAAATACTATAATCGTGTACTTTGATTGATCTAGAAGTTCCCTGCAGGATCAGCTCAGGCGCTAGCCTCAATCACAGTCCTTTAAGCTGAAGAAGCTTCTCAGGCAGCATTCAAAGGCATAGGAGGAGCCTTCAAATTATTTATGGGGATTTTTTTAATGGGGAATTTTTCATTATCTTTTAATTCCATTTGCTCACAAACTTTCTGAAGCCTCCTCATACAACACCCACAGCTGCCTGGGACAATGGGCAATGGACAGGCAATCAGCAGAAAGACCAGAAAGAGAGGAAGAAGCAAGTGGGGAAGATGACTTGGGAGTAAGGCTTTGAAGGACTCCTACAAGCGGGATCCGGAGTGCCCCACACTGGGCCCAGAAGACCTACAGGAACCTAGACTTTTCTCTCTGGCTGTTCTTTGGACTTCACACAAACAAGTGGTAAAAAGTAGGCAGAGCTGAAGGCAGTCTAAGAATTGAAGCTGTCCCAGTTTTAGGACAATAGATGGGGGTAAAAATGAACTTTAAAAAAAAAAGCTTGATCTACCAATGTCTACCAGTTCAATCAAGGCCTATTCAATTGCCAGATGGAAAACTTAACTAGAATATTTAGTCACATAAATTAGTAGTTGCAAATCGTAACACCCCCCCCAAATGATACATTCTGAACATAATATGTCAACAAAGGAAAGGTTACCTAAATATTTATAAAACCATACATATGGATACAGCGCAGTCCTTTTAAAAATGAGGCAACACCTTTTGTACATGTTATGTAACAACGTGCAAGGTGTATTCAAAGAAAAAAAGCACAGAAAAATTTATAAGGACTTCAAAAAATTCGTGGAACAATAAATTGAAAAATGAGATTTTCCATTAATCCTTTAAAAACCATTGTTATTGTTAGGTGGTGCTGTCAAATCTATTCTCACTCACAGAGACCCATCGGAGGGCATAGAATCGCTCCACAGGGTTTGCCTCTTCTCCCTCCTGCAGAGACTCTGGTGGGGTTTCAACTGCAGAACTTAGGTTAGCAGACCACTAGTTAGCCCACTGATCCATCAGGGTTCCTCCGACAACCATTCCAAAACCACACTCATTGGTTTTGGAGACTGTTAACTCAGTACGGGAAGGGAACGTTTCTCCTTTAAAAAACAAAACATAAGCTTCCAAGGGTGAAAGTATACGTAGTACGAAGTTGCCCAAATGTTAAGCAACATATACTTGCATATTATTTCGTTGGAGTACATAAATTTAACAGATGTGACTATGGATAGGAAAAATGGGGGAAACTGGAGTGGGAAGAAGTCTTACTCCTCTTTTTAGACCCCTCCTAACATTTTAAAATTTAAAATTATGAGCACAACCTATTCTTACATATATTACATGCGTCTGGAAGCATATGCCTGTCTGTCTGCCTCTCTCTCCCTCTCTCACTGACATTAAGTTGATTCCAACTCATAGTGACCTTACAAAACAAGGTAAAACTGCCTCTACATGCTTTCAAAGTTATAAATCTTACAAGAGTAAAAAGCCTCACTTTCCCCCTGCAAAGCAGCTGGTGGCTTGGGGCTGCTGATGTTTCAGTTAGCAGCCCAGCTCTTAACCCACTGTGCCATCAGACTCCTAGGGAAAATATATGCAGACATCTACATATATACTTTTAATTAATCTTTTTATAGGACTTTTTTTTTTAGTTTGAAAAATTTTAAGCATTTAACATAAATATGGTAACTTTAAAAAAAGTTCTGTTACAGACTAAAGAGATTGGGGCAATCCTAAAAAAAAGAAAGGCAAGAAGGCGAGGCAAGATTAATAGGCACTTGATTTTTGCTAGAGAACTAGTATAATCCAAAACACACACACACACACACTAGATGACAGTAAGCTGACTAAATAATCATTTTCTTAAACATATTTTTATACACTAAAAGTTCAGATATCTATTATAATTATTCTATTTAGCAGCAAAAAGGACTAATGAGCTGAAATGCTGTTTAAATATCAAATAAAATGGTTTTACCTAATAGTATATTCAACAGTTAAAATAAGAATTATGTCTATATTCATGTCAAACAATAAAAGTCCACTGACATTGAGTCAATCTCAATTCATAATGACCCTATAGGACAGAGTAGAACTGGCCCTTTTGGTTTCTGGGGTTGTAAATCTTTATGGAAGCAGAAAGCCCATCTTTCTCCCATAGAGCACCTGGTAGATTTGAACTGCTGACCATGCAGTTCACAGGTCAATATGTAACCACTACTCCACCAGTGCCTGTTGATTTCTACCCATATTTAAAACTCAAATCAAAGAAGTCTTCCCCTGCCCTGTTCCCTAAACTACATAGGTTGGATTTTATTTCTCCTTTGTATCACTGCATAGCTACTAATCTAGCAAAAATATATTTCTCTGGTGCATATGTAAACACTATGAAGACAGCTGAACCATCCATCACCTACTAACACAAAAGCTCATTAAATATTTGCTGAGTAAGTAACATATTCTACTTAAACACTTCAAATGAAAATTTAATCTTACTTAAAAATTATGTGTAATATTATAGATTGTCATAAGGAAGCAAATTTTATTTTTATTAGAAAACTACAGTCAACTGCAAGACCACCAAGAAATTTTTTTTTTTTTAAAGCAAATGTCAAGAGAACAAGAACCTTAAAAAAAAAAAAATCACATTATATGCCAAAGGGACATTTTTATAAACTTGGGTAGTTTTCAGAAGATTTGTCAATCTGGAGGGAATATATTAACTCAAAACAATGTATCCTATCCTCTAAAACTACTCTTCGATTTATAAAAAAATGGCCTAGTTCTCAGCACATGGTCCATCAATCTCTGTGAGTTCTCTCAAATCCTTTCAGGAAGTTATGAAGCCAAAACATGATAATCAAAACTTCCATCAAGTCAATTCCAACTCTTGGTGACCCTACAGAACAGAGTAGAACTGCTCCCTGGGACTTCCTGAGACTGTAAGTCTTTGCAGAGAGATGCCATCTCATCTTCAAAGATGAAGTAAACATATGCTTCCGTGTATAAAAGTTATGCAGTTGGACAAGAACTATTTTAAATGTAAGCTCTTACAAAATATAAACACTGTCCTTAATTGTTCAAATTTAACACTAAGAAAGAAGCAAGTGACAGGACAGACACACAAAAGGCCAATGACCTGTAAGTTCAGAATATAATTATCTTCATTTTAAGATGAACAATTCTAGATGTTTTTTTAAATCATTTTATTAGGGGCTCATACACAGCTCTTATCACAATCCATACACACATCAATTGTGTAAAGCACATTTGCACATTCATTGGCCTCATCATTCCCCAAGCAGTTGCTTTCCACCTAAGCCCCTGGCATCAGCTCCTCTTTTTTTCCCTTCCCTTCCCTCCCCTCCCTGCTCCCACTTCCCTCATGAGCCCTTGATAATTTACAAATTATTAAATTGTCAAATCTTGCCCTGTCTGACGTATCCCTTCACCCACTTTCCTGTTGCCCATCCCCCAGGGAGGAGGTCACAT
>NW_022111300.1:22565565-22569928 GCF_000313985.2 Echinops telfairi
ACCTTAATACTAAACCTATAAATATATGCACATAGATCTATTTCCCCATCCTCATATATAAATGTATTTGCATATGCACATGCCTTTATTTAGACCTCTATAAATGCCCTTTGCTGTCAATTCTAGATGTTTTTAAAGCAATCAGAAATTCACCTTTTCTATTTTCTTAAAACCAAGTAAGTTGAAAGAAAATGCCTGACTTACTTCAAGACCTCTCACAAATCTAAAGCCATATTGGGAACGTAAATGCTAATTCAAGATCTACTTAAGCACCATCATCAAAAGCAGTATGCTAAAGCCATGGACCCACAGCTGAAAATGGAAACGGGCAGGCAACAATCTCAAGGAGCCCAAGGAGCTACTTCATAACCAACAAATACTTCCCCAAAGCCATAATGCAGTGAGAAATGATTAGTTCCCTGAAAGCAGTGGTTGTCAACCTTCCTAATGCCGCCACCCTGTAATACAGTTCCTCACGTTAAGGTGACCCCCCAACCATAAAATTATTTTCGTTGCTACTTCATAACTGTAATTTTGCTACTGTTATGAATCGGGTGACCCCTGTGAAAGGGTCATTCGACACCCAAAGGGGTCCCACACCACCCACAGGTTGAGAACCGCTGCCTTAAAGATATCTGATGGAGTATATTCAGAACAAAATGCTGATTACCCCCCTAACAATTTTATTGGCATATAATTCATATATCACACAATAGTTCAATTACATCAAGAAGAGTTGGACAATCATGATCACAATCTGTTTTAGAACATTTTCTTCATTCTTAGCTCTCCATTTCCCCTCAACCTCCCCTGCTCTACCCCGAAGGAACCATTAATCTAGTTAGTCTCTATAGATTAAACCTATCCTGGGTTTCATATAGAGAAAAATACTGAAAAACAAATAAAAATACCAAAAAAAAACCCCCACCCCACCCACTAACAATAATGAAGCATAACAGATAAAGACCTCAGTTGAAAAAAAAAAAGCAGAAAATATTAAAAATTACAACCAATGTAAATGGATCATAAGGGAGATCAAATGATAGAGTGCTAAATTTTAACCTAAATGCATATGCAACAATCCACTTTCCAATGCATTCTTCATCCCTGGTCCATAGTCGGAAAGATTCGCCAGGGGTTTAATCCACGTATTACCCCTTTGTTTTTTCTTTTTTAATAACTGCAACTGCTTTAAAATGGTTCAAAAGGGCAAACTGCTTATTTTAATGAATGATTACAAACAAGAGAAAGCTGGACTTTTAAGTAATCTAATATTTTAGCTGTTACCAATACGGGAAAAACCATTAACTGGCATTCCAGGCTGAGCATTCCCAGGTATAGCTCTTTACATGCCACATCATTTCTCCAGTCAGTAGCTTCACATGTTACCACTATCTCAGCAGGGTCTTGTATTGAATGGCTCCTACTCAGAGATGAAATAGCTGGCCAACAGTTTTCCTTTGCCAAACATCTATAATTTTCTATTTCTTGTCTGCCTTCCCCACGAGACAATAAATCTTAACAAGGTAGATACCAGCTTTTGTTTCAGTTATCACTGGAATATCCAATGCCCAACAAAACACAAACAATAAGTAAGTGGTTGTGGTAGTTACATAATCTGGTATCAATTTGGGATTTGAGAGGATTAAGAGTGAAGGGGTGTAGTCTATCAATCGGGTCATAGCCAATGAGGCCTCTGTGTGGGCATGGCCTTATCCTGAGAATTCTGAGAACTCTTTATTTTTTCTCCTTGGAGGCAGAAGATCCACTCTCTCTCGGCTCACTACCTGCGAGAAATCCCTGAGAAGTCACATGGACCTACCCTGATGCAGCCCTAGGAACTGGAGGAGCCACATGGAGACCCCTGCCAGTGATGAGATGCTTCTACCGCCACTGATTTCCGATCCACTGGCCTGTGATCTTCCTGCATTCAGCATCATTGCGTGCATTTCAAAATTCTGAAGAGGACTTTAAAGATTGGTATTGGACATATGGGCTAATATCGGACTTATGGGCTTGGACTGGGTTGGGATGCTTTCTTATTGTACAATTACCCTTTATATAAAGCTCTCTCTTATACACGTGTGTCCATGAATTTGTTTCTCTAGTCTACCCAGACTAACACAGTGGTGGATTAAGATATTCTGGTGGCATAGTGGTTATGCACTGGGCTGCTAGTTGCTAGGTCAGGAGTTTGAAACCACTAGACCAGGGGTCCTCAAACTTTTTAAACAGGGGGCCAGTTCACTGTCCCTCAGACCCGTTGTAGGGCCGGACTATAGTTTTTAAAAAAAAAACTATGAACAAATTTCTATGCACACTGCACATATCTTATTTTGAAGTAAGAAAACAAATGGGTCAAAAACACCCGGTGGACTGGATAAATGTCCTCGGCGGGCTGCATGTGGCCTGCAGGCCATAGTTTGAGGACGCCTGCACTACACACTTTGTAGGAGAAAGATGAGTCTTCCTACTCCCTTAAAGTCTTGGGAAAAAACTGGTTGCTATGAGTTGGAATTGACTCGATGGCAGTGAGTCTAGGTTTAAATAGTTTTATAGGGTGATATGATGGTTAAGCATTTGTCAGCAGCTCCACTTCCACAGCTCCAAACAAGATCTAGCAATCTGCTCCCATACAGATTCTAAAAAACCAAGCTGGTGATTTCAAACTGCCAACCTTGCAGATTGCAACCCAACACATAACCACTAGATCAGGGCTCCTAGGAAACCTGATGTGACAGTTACACTCTGTCACTTGTCACATGAGGTTGCTGTGGCATAGTGGTTATGTGCTGTGTTGCTAACCAATAACATCAGCAGTTCGAAACCATCAACTGCGCTACATGAAAAAGATGAAGCTTTTTACTCCTGTCAAGTTAGTTACTGTATGGCGAGGAAATGTTTTGAGAATGATGAGGGCAATGAATGTACAAATGTGCTTTACACAATTGATGTGTGTATGGATTGTGATAAGAGTTGTATGAGCCCCTAATAAAATGATTAAAAAAAAAAAAAGTTACTGTCTCAGAAACTCACACAGACAGTTCTACTCTGGCCTTATAATAGGGTCGCTACGAGTTGAATCAAGTCAATGGTAGTGATTTTGAGTTTATAAAAACAAATTTGAGGTACTTACAGTTTTGTCGAGACACAAAAAAAGAGCAACGATTCTAAACAGGATGATAACCACTCTAGGTCGAACACAGTAGAACTCTCCACAGGGTTTCCAAGGCTGTAATCTTTAGGGACATACACTGCCACTTTGCTCACTTGGAGGGGATGGGGGTTTGAAGCAATGACTTTTTGGTTACCAGGTGTGCTTTATTAACCAGTGCACTACCAGGGCTTGTGCAAAGACAACCCACTGTCAATGAATCCATTCTGACAAATAGTGACTCTAAAAAGGTTTTCTGGGGTGGTAAATCTTTATGGTAGCAGAGAGCCTCAGCTTTCTCCCAGGGAGCAGCTGCTGCATTTGAACTCCTGACCTGTGGCTGACAGTGAAACCTTACCAAACAGGGCTCCCAACAGAGCAACAGGGCTCTTCGCATCAACTCTATGGCAGTTGAGATTGATTTGGTTTGGGCTCAACCTAGTAATTTTCTACAACTTTTGCAAAAATATTTCTTGGTAGTGATGTATGTGTGTAAAAGACCTTTAATGTTACTGTTGTTATTGTAAATTCATGCACATTTACAGTCAATATTTCTACAGCAATGAATTGAATATAGAACTTACATTCATAATTTTCAATCCATGTTCTGGATTGAACTGTGTCACCCGAAAGTATGTGTTGTAAACCTGAATTTCTACATAAATGTAGATAATCCTATTTGGAAATAGGGCTTTATTATGTTAGTGAGACTAACTGTGTGTGGGGGGCGGGGGGTGTCTTAACCAGCAACTTTAGATACAGAAAGGGAGCAGGTAGAAGGTACAGCGACAGGCAATGACAAATGAAGGAGAGATCCCACAAGCAGACTGCCAAGGATTCCAGCACCAGAAGCTAAGACAAGGATCTTCTGCTGGGGCCAAAAGAGAAAGCCTTCTCCTAGAGCCAGCTCCCTGAATTAGGGCTTAGAAATTAGAAAGTAATTTCTGTTCATTAAAGCTACCTACTGGTGCTATTTCTGGTATGGTAGCCAAATAGTGCAGTGCTGGATAACTAAGACAGCCTAGTACTGACAGAACCACTGAAGAGTCTGAAACAGTCACCTTCAAAGGACCTTTAAGAAAAAGAAGACAGTCCATAGAATGGCAGAAAAACATTGTGACAGGTATAAGGCATCATCAGAACAAAAAAATCTTACCATAGTGAATGATGGGGGGAGTGCAGAGTGGAGACCCAAAGCCCATTAGTAGG
>NW_022111300.1:22570402-22573386 GCF_000313985.2 Echinops telfairi
TAATGCCGGGGGCTTAAGTGGAGAGGAAATGTTTTGAGAATGATGAGGGCAATGAATGTACAAATGCACTTTACACAATTGATGTGTATATGGATTGTGATAAGAGTTGTATGAGCCCCTAATAAAATGATTTTTAAAAAAAAGAAAGAAAAACATTGTGAATCATGGATCTGATATAGAATACGGAAAGAATGTCAGCCTAGTCCATCCCCAGGGATCAACTTGCAGCCAACCCACTGGCAGAGATAGATTCCAAATGCTAGTGACCCTATCGATGTAAGGTTTCTGTGACTGTAAATCTTTATAGCAGCAGACAGCCTCATCTCCTCTTGAGAATCTGCTTGTGGGTTTGAAGCACTGGCCTTATGGCTAGCATTAACAAGCACTACCAGGCTCCATACAAAAAAAAAAAAAAAAGCATCCAACAAACCAAATCCCACCGCATCTAGTCACTTCAGACTCATAGCAACCTTATTTGGGTTCCCAAAGCTTTGTAAATCTTTATACGAGCAGATTATCTCATTTTTCTCTCAGGGAGTAGCTATTTGCTGGATTTGAAGTACGATTAGCAGTCCAATGCTCAACCAACCACCAGGGCTCCTTAAGAAAGAAAAAAGGCAACTCATATATCAGGAGAAAACATGACAAATCATGGATCTGAAAGGGGTTTATATCTAGAACACTTAAGAACGCTTGCTGTCCATCGCCAGGGGCCACCATGCATGTAGTCAGTCAGGCCGGGAATAAATGTTTGTAAAGAGCCTGCTCCAGAGAACAATCAACAATCCACAGCTGTCAAGTCAGTTCCAACCCATAATGACCTGCAGGACCTAGCAGAACTGCTCTGTGGGGTCCCAGAAGCAAACCTTACACACAGCAGCCCAGTTTGTTATGCACTATACCACCAGGGCTCCAAAAGGCCAGCACTTGCCCCAAAACCAAGCTCTGAAGCCAAGAAGGGGCAGGAAAGAAGGAAAAATGGATAAGGAGAGTGCCCACAGGTGGTGTAAAGAATGTCATTACACTGAAGCCTTTGCACTGTTAGGAAAAAACGTTTACATAAAATTATTAATGAATGGGAAGCTTATTTGCTTTGTAAACGTCCACCTACACCACAATTCAAAAAGAAAATCTTTTTATTGTTAGCTGCCCTTGAGTAAGCTCCTAACTCATCCTGACTCCTTATACAACTGAGCCATTTCCATAATTGGATTGGACCTTTGCGATCTATAGGGTTTTATTAACTGGCTAATTTTCCAAATGAGACGGTCACTTAAAAGTCAGTAATAAAACAAGTAACCAAAAGACCTGAACAGGTATTTCATCAAAGGGAACTTAAAGGGTAGAGTCGAATCCTTTATCTTTCAGTTACCAGCAAATTATTGTAGCCATCTGCACCACCCAGGGACTCCAAAGACATCTATTTGTAGCTTCCATACGGGTGAGAGGACATAGAATGAAATTAATAAAATCAAGCATGAATTATTAGTCTTCCGGGCTTCCACTCATGTGGAAGGCCCATCAACAGCACTGTCGTTTTTTTCAATTGGGTTGTTTGTCTCATTGACTCACGGCAGTTCTAAGACAGACGGGGTAAATATAAACCTGTTGCTGATTTTGAAATCTAGTACGGTCCAAAAGCAAAGAGAGTTCCTGACTTCCCACAATTATGGATACTCCCCAACTTATGTTTCAAAGTTCTGCATATCTTTTTGGCTGCTCCCCCAAAACCAAGTTCTCACTGAGAACCAATACCTGCACACTTACTTATAAACAGAGTTCTAACTCAATGTCTTCTAGGGAGAGATCTCTTCCTAGTCACATGAAAATACACGTGTATTTTGTATGAAAAGGGCAACTAAGCCCAGGCCACATTTTCACTGTCATACCAACACACGATTCGGTAAACAAGTACCTATTTTAATTAATAATTGTTAAAACTGTTAACACTTAATAAATAACTATCATATTCATCAAGATGTCTGAGACAACAACTGAGTTTCTAGTTTACCCAATGGATTGGGTAATATACCCAACAAATGTAAAAATTGAATTTTTTTTCCAACCACATTTACACACAATCAATTGTTTACAGATATGGCAGCTGGGCAGACTCATGACCCACCTTTAGTGACAAGTAGCTGCTCAAAAAAGTTGACTTCATTTACAAGCGCACTATCAAACGTGAGTCGCAGAAGCATACCCCCGGTCCCTTAGAACGCTTAATCGCAGCCCTTTGTTTTTCAGGTACGGTACCTGCCATCCCAAAAGTTAAGAAACTTGCTCTCCACAAATCCCGGGTCCTAATCGCGGCATGATGCATTTTCAGATCCCCCAATTCTAAAACGCAGGTCCTTCCATCCCTTTACAAGACCAGGTATACGTGTTACAGAACTGGAAGTAGCCCCCCACCCCCACCCCTTCCCGCTTCCCGTTCCCACCCACCAGTACGGTCCACAAACAGACCAAGCACCAAGCAGGCTGTGGGGAACGTCTGGCCCTAATTGCATGCGGCGTCCGAGCACCTGGCTACAGCCCCGGCGCTCAATCAGTCGAGATTTAAATTTACCCTCCATCCGACCCGACCCGTCGGCTCGCAGGGCGCGCGGGGCCGGCGCCCAGACCGCCCTCCGACGTCGGGGAGCCGGGGGAGCCGCGGGCGCCGCGGGAGCGAGGCGAGCGTCTCGGCGGCGCCGGGGAACCAGCCGCGGCGCGGGCGGCTCACCTTTGCGCAGCTCCCGCTCCCACACGGTGACGATGGGCCGCGAGTGTTTGCGGTGGTGGATGAGCCACAGAGACAGGGTCTGCACGCTCTGCTGCGAGTTGCTCAGCTCCGACAGCTTCTTCTCCAGCGCCGCCTCGGAGAAGGCGGACATCCCTCCGACACCGCGCTCACGCCGTCCCACGCGCCGGGGCCGCGGGGAGGAGAGTTTCACCGCCCTCGTCGCGGCCTCGCCCCCACACCCCCCCTTCCCCACGCCCTC
>NW_022111300.1:22575429-22576820 GCF_000313985.2 Echinops telfairi
TGGTGGGATGAGACAGCAGTCTGGCAACTGATTGCCCTCAGGGGAGGGAATGCCTGTGTATCTGACCTCCCCCCACAAGTCCCCCTTTTGTTTTATATATAAAATTCAAAAGAGCCACAGTGGCTACATGGTTATTTTCTATACATTGAAAGCTGTCAAGGCAAGACTTCATGATCCAATTAATATAGCCAAAAATTCAGGCTTATAGCAAAACATTTTGAATCTAGGCCTGGAGGATAAAGTCCCCACCTGCCCATCTTCTATTGGAGGAAGGTATGAAATTGGATACCGCAGTGGGGAGAAATAAAGCCAAATAGGAATGTCTGCTTCTATGGGGAGAATGAATCATCCATGTGCTCACTTTAAGGCAGCACAGCATAAGAGGGAGAAACTGTGGAAAAAAATTAGATTACCGCAGGAAAATATACTCGGACTACATCTCTAACTTCCAGAGTGGCGGCTTTCCTTTCCATGGAACACTGGCTTTCCAGATTCCCTCCGTACATGGCAGGGATTAAGTCCCAGTTTTATTTCCCTTAGTGCTAGTATCCCACCTTTCTCCTTTCTACACTATGTTTAAGATTTAATAGTGTCACAGAGGCAACATGATCTCTTCATATCTCTTAGCTTCCTATAGAAGCGACATGAGACTACTACTACGAGCATCAAAATGATGATGATAAACAACACAGTCAGACTAGAATTTAAGCTATGTGAAATGCTTTGAGCTCAAGCTCGCGGGTCCAACCCTTCCATGCCTTTCACCAATTGCTTAATCATATCAGAGCCAGGAGATGCCTCAAGCTTGTCTTTGAATGTATAGAAAATATCCTTCTTAAGCTGATCTACATCTGATGAAATGTTTTCCCTTAAACCCTTGCAAATGTTTCTTGATCAAATCTCAATCATGCAATGTTACATTATACAGGTAAGGAATTACACAGAAATCAGTTACATTCCAATCACATTACAGCATTAACAAGTCCAAAACCTTGATCTTTCAGCAAAGCAACAGTCTGTAGTAGTAGTCCAGTCACTATTGTATAAAATATTCAGTTATGATAGAGTCCCAGAGTTTCTCTTAGACGGCATCAGCAATGGAAGAAATATCTCTGCAATCAGCGATCGCCATTCTCAGGAATCTGCGAGGTCTTCTTGATGTTTTGGGTAACTTCAATAAGCAGGACGGGGTCACGTCACAGCATGGGCGTTCCTCCTTTCTTCTGGGCCTCGCTGGCTGAAGAGAAATCCACCTATCTCCTTTGTCTGTGAAAATATAAACAAATAGCCCCTCTTTTCAGGGTGTCATTAACTTGCAAAAGGAATTATGGTTAAGATTGGGTGGCTTCTTCATCTCTTCCTTGTCCATCTTTCTCCAAACGTGGTTGCGT
>NW_022111300.1:22578268-22581256 GCF_000313985.2 Echinops telfairi
TGGTGCTCAGGACACTTGCCATTCCTGCCATACCTTAGGTTTGCCTGTGACCACAGCCCTATCGCTCCTGACTCATAATGACCTTATACAAGCTTTCTGAGGCTTTGTAATTTGTTATGAGAAAGGTAGCCTCATCTTTCTACCCTGTGGTTAGGGTTCAATGCTCACCCGACAACCACCACGGCTCCCTGAGACCACCATAGCAGTAGTTTTCTTTGGGAAAGCTAAGGGTGACGAGGCTTTCTTCTCTTGTAAAAAGTTACAGTCTTGGAAACGCTCAGGGGCAGTTGTGTCCTGCCTGGAGGCTCACTCTGAGAATCAGCTCAAGGGCACTGAGTTGGTTTGGGCAGAACTAGGGAGCCCTGGTGGGTTATGTGTTAGGCTGCTAACCACAAGATCAGTTTGGACCCATCAGGCATCCTGCTGGAGAAAGAGAAGGCTTTCTGTTCCGTGAAGATCTACAGGGACGGAAGCCCAGAGGCCGTTCTCCTCCATGCTAGAGTCATTATGAGTGGAAATCAACGATGTCAGTGAGTTTTAGTAAGGCAGATGTATATTGTTCCCGATTTTATAAGGAGAAAATAGTAATGCACTTATATAATTCAAAATTAATGTCAGAAATCTCATATTTATGCCAGCGTATTTTGACAGTACTTTTCTTAACTATGATAATTCACACATGCGCACAAAATGGATGTCATGTTCTGAATATAAGAAACTTCCGCCAAAAGAAAGAAAAAAGAAACTTCCAGAAAGATGCACAAGAGACCACAGCAATTCCTAAGCCCCTTTTGGTAAACAATGTTCATGTGCTTTGAACATTGTCGTTGTTAGGTGCCGACAAGTTGGTACTACCCATAAGGACCCTTTGTACAACAGAATGAAACACTGCCCGGTCCTGCACAATCCTCACAGCGGTTTTTTATGAGTCAATTTTGGCAGCCACTGTGTCAATCCATCTCCTGAAGTTCTTCCGCTTCACTGCCCTTCTACTTTACCAGGAGCCTGGTGGTGCAGTGGTTATGTGTTGGGCTGCAATCCAAATGGCTGGCAGTTTGAAATCGCCCACAGCCCTGCAGGAGAAAGACAGTTACAGCCTTGGAAAGCCAAAGGGGTCACTATGAGCCAACATCGACTTGATGGCAGAGTTTGGTTGGTTTGTTTTTTGGTTCTACTTTACCAAGCATGATGTTCTTTTCCAAGGACTGGTCTTTCCTGATAACATGCCCAAAGAAAAACAGAATCTCATCATCCTTGCCTCTAAGGAGCTTTCTGGCTCCTTAGAGATTCCTAGATTTGTTTGTCCTTTTGGCAGTCCATAGTACTTTCAAGATTCTTCACCAGCACCATAATTAAATTCTGTTGTCAATTGCTGTGATAGGTAGGTTTATTGTGCCAACCTGGCCAATAAGAACATGTGGGATTAATAAGGTTACAGTTTGATTGGAGGGCAAAGAGATAAATGGCTCGGCGAGCACCACCTCTCTCACTCACTCTCTGGAGATGGGACCGGTGTGAGGCTGCCTTAGCTAGTTCTCTGCCTTAACTTGCTAGCTACACTACCTGTGGGACCCCCCAAACCCGTGAAACCTGTGGCTAGAGCTTGAGATTCCTTCTAGATCTGCTTTGCCACACGGCTGATGTATACATTGCTTGAGCTGGGGACTGTCAGATCCTATCATCTGGCTGACTGTTGGTGACCCGTCCTGCTGTTTGCTGCCTGTGGTTGGACTGCCTGCATTGCTATATGGAAGACTCAGTTGTCTGCTTCCTTGACCTTAGAACCAGCAGCCCTTGTGTGTTGAAGGACTTCCAGTATATTAACTGTTTCACGGAAGTGTGGTTTTCTCTAGAAAACCCTAACACAATTGCTCTTTGGTTTTTATTTAGCATCCAACTTTCACATGGATATGTGATTGAAAATACCATGGCTTGGGTCAGGCTCACGAGTCCTCAAAGTTATATCCTTGCTTGTCAGCACTTTAGAAAGGTCTTGTGCCTCAGATTTATCCAATGCAATACCGCCTTTGATTTCTTGACCGCTGTTCCATGAACATTGATTATGGATACAAACAGAATGAAATCCTTGGCAACTTTAGTCTTTGCTCCATTTATCATGACATCACCCTGCCGCTATGAGTCAGTATTGAATCGAAAACGGTGAGATCATGATGTTACCTATTTCTCCAGGTGTGCAGACTTTTTTTGGTTTCTTAATATAGAGCTGTAATACATACTGACAGCTGCAATCCTCGATCTTCATCAGCACGTGTTTCAAGTCTTCCTCACTTTCAGCAAACGTTACATCATCTGCATAATGCAGGTTGTTAATGTCTTCCTCAAATTGCACCTGTATTAGGGTTCCCCTGCCTTCTAAGGTAAGTAAAAAAGTTGCTATAAAATCCCGACACCTTTATTAAGGAAAAAATATCAAAATATAATGCTGTTGCTTCTCAACATATCCTCCACTTTGGTCTATAGACTTTTGAAAAATCTCTAAAACTTCCCTGAAGAATTCTGTGCTCTTTGATTCATACCATATCAAATGGAAGTTTTGGCATCCTCAAGGCAATTGGCATCATGTGTTCCTTTAAAAAGGTCTTTTAGTTTTGGAGGGAACAGTCTAAAGGGGCTGAGTTATAGTCAATTAAAATGATCCTTCTACCCATAACTCTGGGCTCTATACACCTGTGGGTGTAGTGGGGTACATTCTGTACTATAGAGTAATACATGCAGGACTATACATTCTGTACTATACATGTATATACATGCCTTCTGTACTATAGAACAATACATTATTACCCCTAAGAGCCAGGCATGGACTATGTCAGTGGACTCTGTTCTCTGAACCACCAGATTCCTGCACAGTGCACATCCTTGATCCAGGAACACAACTTTTGTTTGGCAGAGGAACAGCAGGAGCAGCAGAGTTAGGAACTGGAGCATAAGACAGAATGATCTTCTTTCCAGCCTAGGTGCTTACGATGC
>NW_022111300.1:22583481-22585781 GCF_000313985.2 Echinops telfairi
AAAAAATTACTCGGAGCCCCTCTGGCAATCAAAAACTGGTGTGCTACAGGCCATAATCCAGGATGAAGTATAAGTATCTGCAGGCCCCTGGATCATTCTAGTAGCCCAGCGGATGACGTTACTCACTTTGGGCAACAATTGTTTAGTTTCCCAAACTGGAATCCAGCAAGCACTAGCATTCCCAGAGAATGAGTCAAGGGAAGACGGCCTGGAAGTGAAGCAAGGTTTGGAACCAGTTCATTCAGGCTAGACCCTCTGCTGAGAATTTGCTTTTCCATTCTATTAACAGGATCCCAAGGTGATTCTTGTATATAATAATTACTTGAGGATCTTATTCATCTGTGGATTTGGATTTGGTCTATCTAGGGCAGAAATGCAAATTCCCTATAGGGAGTCAAACTGGAATAAACTGGTTTCAAACCTGATGAGAAGAGTAAACAAGGCACTCCTATCAAACTCAAATATTAAATGATGGAGGTCACGTTGGGCAAGCAGTTGTAGAATTCAAGAGATTTGAGTACCGCTTAGGAAAAAGCTCTAAATAAACCAGAGCCTCCAGAAGCTACAACATTTAGACTTGGCAGGGAGGGTGGAGGAGGGTGGTGGCGTAGTTAAGTGTTCGGCTGCTACTCAAAGGGTTTGAATCCACCAGCTCCTCTATTAGAGAGAGATGTGGCCCTCAGCTTCCATAAAGATTTAGTCTTGGAAATTCTGAGGCCATTCCACTCTGAGCTATACAGGAGCTGAATCGGAATCAACTGGGAGGCAATGGGTTTGATTTGATTTGGGGGAAAGGCCAACCATCCTTGCAAGTGTGATATTCTAGAAGCCACAGCAAGAAAGTGTTTGCAAGAGGAGGGAGTGATTGACAAGATCAGATGCCGCCGCTGAGACCACGAGGAAGTTGAAACTGGAAAACAATCTATTAGAAGTCCCCAGAAGATGATGGTGGTCTTGGCAGTGTAGTGGTGAGGGCGAGAGGAGGCTTGCTTCCCTTTTGGGAGGAGGGAAGTAGGCAACTAGCTGTGCATTCAGAAAGTTTATATTTAACACAGCCCCATCCAAGATCTATATGCTGAAAACTTCAAATGCTGTCAGTTGTTTACACTGACATGAGAAGAGCAAACCAAACCATACTCAACAATACTTTTTAAGTGGCATAATCTACAGTCACCACTAAAATTTGCGGAATTTGAAATTGCATTAAAATTCCACAAGGCGGCAGACTGGTTCCATTTCATGGGACATGTTGTGTGCCATCTATTTATTCCTACTTAGTCTCAGAATACTTTGATGGCAATGGATTTTGTTTGGGGGCTTTGTTTTAATAGGACAGAGTAGAACTGCCCCATAGTTTTCTAAACCATAATTTTAACTGAGCAAAGCCCTGGTGGCACAATGGTTAAGCACTTGGTTGGTGGTTCAAACCTACCAGGGACTCCATAGGAGAAAGCTGGGTGCACTGAGTTGGGTAGAAATCTAACGAGACATATACAGGATCTGTGTGCTGACCATTGTTACAGTGATGAAAGAAAAATTGTACAGACTTAAATAAATAGATATACCATGTCCATCAATTAGAAAAATCAATAATATTGTTTCTCAATGTTATCTATTACATTTAAGCTAATCACAAAAAAAATTAGGCAATTTTTTAAAAGATTGACAGATTTAAAATCTACATGGGAAAGCAACAATCTAAAGTAGCCTAAACTATTTTGAAGGAAGTGAATGAAGTTTGAGAGATTATGGTACCAGACTTCAAGAGCCAATTGAAAGCTATAGCAATCAAGACAGAATAGAAACTATAGTAATAGACCCACATAAATAGGGTCAACTGATTTGGTCAACTAACTTTGATAAAAACACAATTCTATGGAGTTAGACATAAAAATAAACCAATATCTAGCCTTATTCTTCACATATTACCTTAAAATGGATTGTTGACCAAAATGTAAAACATAAAATGATAAAGTTCCAAAATAAAACCTATCTTCAAATGTTAAGAAGGGAAACAACTGGGGGAAATTTCTGCATCACTTAAATCCAAAATATATAAAGATCTCTAAAATCCAATAGTTAGAAAACATTGCAAAAAAATGGATGTTACTATCTATATATTTTATCAAAGACGCTAATAGGTGGCATGATAAATTGCTAGTGGGCTTGTGATATGGCCCAGTCTATTGGAAAGGTATAGCCTTTTCAGATCAAGTTAAACATAAAGGGATTACATAGCCCAAGATCACATTACTCAAGAAAAATGAAACATGGTCACACATCAACCTGTACATGAATGT
>NW_022111300.1:22586835-22609571 GCF_000313985.2 Echinops telfairi
GGTCTGGAGTTTTGTACTACGGTACCTACAAACTAGAGTTGGCTAGTTACCGTTTCATGGGTGTGGGCAGAAAAGAGCCTCCTGATCAGACACATGATCTTGTTGCTCAAAGCACTGCAAGCAGCATCAGCATGACTTACAAGTCCCCTTGGTACCAGATCCCACAGGGACAGTGACAGAGCAGGCAGATGCTACAGGCAGTGAGATTGTGGAGCAGCACAGGAGCACTGACTGACCTTGGGGATTCTACTCCTCCACACACGGCCTACATGGTTCAGATGAAGACATTCTCTTAGTCTTCAAGGTGGAGAACCAAACGGTTCCATATAGTCAGGGCTTTACATTCTTGATATATCCAGCAAAAAATGTGTAGGGGGTCTTAGGGGCCAGCGCAGATGGTCTCTTCCAACAAGGATTTGGTATCAAGGTTACTCAACTGTAATGAACATGTTGAGCAATTTTTTCTTCCATCCCAGAAACTATTTGGACAAATTAAGACATGTGATCCTTGAAGATTTGGTAAAATTCACTATAAACTGGGCTTTGTACCTTAGGGAAAGAAGGAATTTTAATGTGATTAATTTTTAAAAGTTGCTGTTTTTCATGTGGACATTTTTTCAGAAAATTAATCCAAATTAAATTCTCCATTATATCATTTGCCTTCATGGTTGCTTGATTGTACTGTACCCATCTTTTTCATTCAAGATACTAACAGACCTTCCTATTTTTTTTATATTTTTGCCTTCCAAAATAGCAGCTTTGGGTCCATATACTATACCTTCTGCATTTCCCGCTCATGCCCTTGCATCTATCTGTTTTCCCTGGAGTCACTGGAATGACACTTCAAATTTCTTCCACATTCCCACTAAGGGTTTGTACTGGACTGGAAACCATGGTTCCTACTCATCCTGTTTTTCCAGCTGGTACAGCACACTTCCCACCTTAGAATTTCCCAAAAGGATTAGGCACAAGTTTCTTTGTTGGGCCGATTCTTAGAGGAACATTTGTAGGTGTCCCCAGAAATTCCTCACCTTGCACTCATCTAGAGATCTCTACAGCAGAGCATTTATCAGTGGAAAAATAAATGCCCCCTCAAAGTCTTGCAGACATTCTCAGCTCAAGGAAGTCTCCTGCTCCCCCCTTATGTCCCTTCACTTGATTTGGGGTGCAGAGGTGTTGGTTCGTTGTCTCTTAAAGATGAACACTCGCAGGAAGGTCGGGAGCCGTCTGAAGTATTCGTTTCTGTCTCTACAATGTAGCGTACTATCGTCTCTTCTCCAGCATCAGGTTGTGCGTATTAAAAAGTTGGAATCAGTGGGAGCAAACTATGGGCTCTGTTTTTTAACTGTCTCATAGATGATGAATTTAAAAACTGAGGAAGGCCCCTCAATAGAGTAACATATTTGAATTGACAAGTATATTACAATCTGGTATGTTGGCATCAGAAACCACACATTTGGCATCAATCTTGACACGGGGGGTTTATTTATCAGAAAAGCAACATCCAGAGACCACAGATAGCCCCAGTCTGTCTGCAGTACCATGAACTGACAACACTGAAGCTCTGAAAGATACCCGAGTACTTCTTGAATCTAAGTAATCAAATTATACTCACTATTGCTTTTCATCTCCTTGAATAGTCCAAAAGTCATATGCTCTGGCATTGATAAGCCAGACCACCAAATAATCATATTGCCCAAGGCGTCTAGCGATACAAGGATTTATTCTTACTGCACTTCTCTGGTATATTTCCACAAAAATATTCTAAAATTTCAACTTCTTAGCCAATTAGTTTTATTGCTGCACTTCACCCAATAAATGTAGTCTTCTCTCTTATGCAGTTACACGAACAACTCACGTATAAAAGGGGTCACTGTGTTTCTAGAGGGGCAGTAACCCTGACAAAAATGTGAATGCACTTGATATTGGATTAATTTTGCCTTTATCCATTTAAATACAAATGTTTTCCTCCTTTTATCATATAGCCAGTTTTGCAATTTTATAAAGAAATCTATGCTTCTTCAATTCTGTCAGAATGGTTCTTCCCCTTTTCTCCTTATTTTCTAGCTTAAATTCAGTAGAAATTTCTTCGGTATCTTAGGCTTTGGGCACAGTCTTACTCTTAAACACCAGTAGTTCTTCAGGGGTTTAAAATCCAGCATGGGAATTACTGTGTTAAATTAGTTCAAGGGGAAAAAAACCATTAATGACATTTTCCCCTGAAATATACAAGACATACCATGCCAAATCTCGTTTATACAGTAAACTGGTAATATTGGTGAATTGCACATATAGCTTAATATTCCCCAAATAACTTAAATAGTAAAACGTACCTTTGTTACCACCACAATTGACCTTATAAGTATATCATATGACACTATTCAACACAAAATCGACAAAAACACACTAACCTTAAGTGCTGCATATTACAGCATACAAACTGCCACCTCCCTATGACCTATTTAAACTATAAATGGCAATGCTTTTTAAAGCTACTCTACCATTTATACTGTAATTAGAAGTTGATACGAAACACAATTTTATGCTCAAATACAGAAATAAGCAACATAATCCCAAAACCTAACAATATCCCAGCATTCTGTAAAAAGAAATATCCCCATCGGCTACATCCATGGTCGCTTGCATCATTATGCAGCATCTCAGGTACCTTAGGAGAAGAAAACAAACAGAACATTAAAGTTTCCAGAAAGAGATTTGATTTTGAAAGGATTTGTAGGATAACATATTAGTGCTTAATTTGGAACTAGTTTTGTCATAGTTCAATTCTTTCAAACATGACCACAATCAGGCTGACTCTAGCTAGTACAGCTACAGTGTCCCCAATAGTTTGCTCACAAAGATTATTCATGGTGTGCTGCACGTCAAAAATTTTATAAAGTGGGTCCAGTTTGTTACTACTTGTGTATCTGAATACATGAGGCTCATTTGAAGTTCAGAGATACGGAACACCTTACACCATGTAAAATACAATTTGTGATTACAGAGGTTGGGATTAATGTGTGCACTTCACTGTGATTCTCTTGTCTACTAATAAGGAATCTCTAGATATTTTAAGTGTACACAGCAGGTAAATATACATAGTATACACAGCTTCTAAGTATATACAGTTGCAAGCACACACAGCATGCTGGCCATATGTGGTTTGGGGCAGGTTTCTCTGAATCTACTAACAATTCAATATCTGCTCTCTGGGATTTTATTCTCAGAAAGACAAAGGAGAAGCAGGCAGATATTTTTGTGTATCTGATGCTAACATCACTAGTGAAACAGCTATGCTTGTGAACAACTCAAAAAGATACATACTATGCAATCTGTATACTATATTCAACATACGTATAGAAAAAAAACCTTCCCATTAATACCATATTAATCTACAATATTTAAACAAAAGGGATTTTACCAAGCATTTTCCCTATTTTATGGTTAGTGAGGAATACAATTTGACTTTTAAAAACTTACCATATCCACAAGAGCAACATACATGAATAAGCCAGCAGTAAGTGCAAATATCCACATGGAAACATTTTCAGCATAATGACCAATGAAAATTCCTGTTGCCATTCCAAGATAAGCCAGCATGGCAGACAAAGCATTATAAAGCACAGCCTGCTTAACAGTCATGCCAGCCTTGAGTAAAACAGCAAAGTCACCTTTAAGAGAACAAAGGGGAGGGAGGGGAGAGAAAATAAAGTAATTGAAAATAACTTTTAAGGCACACCCCCCCAAGAAACTTTCCAAATTAAAAAAAAAATTCTCCAGTTTCTTTTCTTTTTTTAATGTGTGTTGGGGGGTGAAGGTGGGGGAAGAATTCAAAATCAAGAATCACCCAGGTTCCCAACATGATCGCTGAAGACAAAGCGGGTGTATAAGAAAATGTGGTGAAGAAAGCTGATGGTGCCCAGCTATAAAAAGATATAGCATCGGGGGTCTTAAATTCTTGAAGATAAACAAGCAGCCATCTAGCTGAGAAGCAACAAAGCCTACATAGAAGAAGCACACCAGCCTGTGTGATCACAAGGTGTCAAAGGGATCAGGTATCAGGCATCAAAGAACAAAAAAATCTTATCATTGTGAATGAGCAGGAGTGCAGAGTGGAGACCCAAAGCCCATCTGTAGGCAACTGAACACCCCCTTACAGAAGGGCCGTGGGGAGGAGATGAGCCAGTCAGGTACAGTATAACAACGATAAAGCACAAAACTTTCTTCTAGCTCTTTAATGCTTCCTTCCCCCGACTATCATAATCCCAATTCTACCTTACAAATCCGGCTAGACCAGAGCATGTACACTGGTACATTTAAGAGCTGGGAACACAGGGAATCCACAGGACAGATAAACCCCTCAGGACCAATAATGATAGTAGTGATACCAGAAGGGGAAGGGGAAGATGGGGTAGAAAGCAGGAACCGATCACAAGGATCTCCATATAATCCCCTCCCTGGGGGAAGGACAACAGAAACATGGGTGAAGGGAGATGTTGGGACAGTGTAAGACATGACAGTAATTTATAAATTATCAGGGGTTCATGAGGGAGGGGGGAAAATGAGGAGTTGATACCAAGGGCTCAAGTAGAAGGAAAGTGTTTTGAGAATGATGATGGCAACAAGTGTACAAATGTGCTTGACACAATGGATGTATGTATGGATTGTAATAAGAGTTGTATGAGCCTCCAATAAAATGATTTAAAAAAGAAAAAGAAAAAAAGAACTACCCAGGTTAAAGCAGTGATAATTCTTCTAACAGCTTTATAAGCTAATGGATCATATACCTAGCTTTTCATAAGGCTTCAACTTTGTCAACGACAGGCAAATATCAAGAACCTAATACTGTGTCCTGCACTGTCTGCAAAGGGAGAAGGGAGTAGATACACGGAATTATCGCCAAATGATAAAGACAACTTATCATTAAAATGAAGGTAGTAATCGTTAAGGAAGCTTTCACAGGGCATGGAAGACTGAAAATGGGGAACACACACCAGCGGCTAACAGATTCTACTGTGTTTCCCCAAAGTAAGACATCTGGATTCTGGACTGTAACAGCGGGCGCAGCACAGCTGGAGCAGACAGGAAGTGCGAGGTCTCTTTTAATCAGAGAGCCCGGCCCGCCCACAGGACAAGCTGCGGCCTGCTGCTTGCTCTGCCCTGAGGGAGTCTGGCTGACTCACAATTAGTGAGTCTCGCAGGGCAGGAGTTGGGCACATTGTGTGGACACAGGGGTGCGTGAGGTAGGGGGAAACGTCTGATAAAGGGGTGGGGGGGATGTCTGGTGAAGGTGTCCAGTGGCACAGGGGTGGGGGAAGGGAGATCACTTAAAATGGCACTGGGGTATCACTTAAAATGACACAGGAGGATCAGAAGGGGTTACAAGATGGTGATTCCACCCCACCCCACCCCCGCTGATTCTCCCGTGTCATTTTGATTCCCCCCTTTGATCCTCCTGTGTCATTTTAAGTGATCCCTCTCTCCCCACCCTGATACCCCAGTGTCATTTTTTTTTTTACCCCTAGACATGAGCACAAAAAGAAAAAGCTACTCCATGGAGTACAAGAAAGGAATCGTGGAAGACTCTTGGGGCAGAATCTTACTGCTTTCTGCAAAGAGATGTTGAGTATCCGATTGGTCTGAAAATAATGAGCAGAGTATGGTAACCTCATTGAACAAGTGGACAAGGAAGATGCTAAAAAGCCTAAGTGTGGATCAGGTTGGTAACCATTATTTTCTGAGCTGGAATACCTGATCTGTGAATGGGTTGTTGACAGGAGAGCAAAGGCTTTGGTTGTGAATAGGGCTCAGATTCAAGAATCTGCCCTTGCAATGGCACCAGTTTGACATAGCCCCCGAAGACTTCACAACACTGGCTGGATAATTTCCTTCAGCAAAGGGAACTGTCTTTAAGAAGATCCACAACTACTGCTGTACCATATACAGGTAATACATTTCCTTTTTTTGTGTTCAACAATAAATGTGTACTGTATTCTTCTTCATGGAAAAATAAGATACCCCCTGAAAATAAGACCTAGTGCATCTTCGGGAGCAAAAATTAATATAAGACACTGTCTTATTTTCGGGGAAACAGGGTAAGTATTAAGTTGGCAGCTAATGGTAAAGCACATGTTGAGGAACACCAGTCAGAATAGTGTCAGGGGTATGTGACCACAAGTGGAAAAAGAAGGCATGAATAGGGATCCAGAAGCACTCTGGGGAACTGTGAGCGAGCAGGCTGAATTGGTAGGGTAAGAGCTACCCATGTTTTAAACCCTGGCCATAGGAAGAACTAATCACAGCACAACTCATCAACTTCCCTCTGCTCCTGGAAAATATTCTTTTACAGCCTGCAATCTTATTCTTCGTGTGCGTATGAAGACAGCAGCCCGCAATACCACCAGTATGCTAGTGTAGAAAGACACCTGGCAGGGGATGAGGAAGGGGCTCTAGATATCCATGTGGGCAATTGTGTACTTGTACCCATAGGGCAGGATTTTGACGGACACAAATTTGTGTTCAGTAAAAAGTGAACCATAGTAGCACAGTGAGGAGACCACATGGAGTTAAGAGGACGTCTTCTGGACCCTGGAACCATCATTAGCAGAAGCCAGTGGCATTAGGAGAGACGACCCTGGCAGCCGTGGCTTGTATGGAACTCTTACCTAGTTCGTGAGGCAACTCATGACAAAACACAGCAACAGAAGTGCTCAACCCACTCGACAAGCCTTCAGTAAAAGCAGCACCTGAGTAAAAATCAAACAGATAAAATTTGGCCCTGTTATTTTTTTGCGGGTTTGTTTTGTTTAATCTTACCAGCACACAAAATTTGGCAAATGAACTATATTTTTACTGTGAATAAACAGAACTTCCAGCTCAAACTGTTATCTTTATCAGTATTTTAAAATGACATTTAATGAGGTTCAACTTTTCTAAAGGAGCTCAAGCATGTATGATGGAGAAGGGGAGCTTCAGCTATGTCTTAGAATGATTAGACCATCTTCTACAAACCTCAGGAGTACCTGTTCCCATCTAACATTTCAGAGAGGAACAGATTCAAAGTGTTTAGAAAAGTTCAAGAGTCAGGAGTGAAACGATGTTTCCCGGGCCTCCAGGGAGTCACTATGTAATTACACTAATGGCTGCTGGGTCTTTCACAAGCTCGTAAGGCAAGGCTAATACAGCTAGCTCCCGCTCTTTCAAAAAGCTGATCAATTATAAATCATGACTGTGCATTTGCACATCCGCACTTTCATCTTATACCATTCATGATACAGCCTGGTTGAAAGCCCCAGACTGGGGCTCCTCTCAGCCTGACTTCCAAACAGCACTGCGTGCTTGGGTAAGGGGCCCCAACCTTTCCGGGCTTCAGTTGCTCACTGTCATGATTTCCTCGTAGCAGCAAGTGACTAGCCTTTGTAATGACTTCTATGATGTCTCACTAGGATATGACAATTCAATAGCGAAAGCTCTCCAAATCTTCTTTGAATACATGTCCATACTTAACTCATTCAATCTGAAGGGGCTTCAAACTGTTCATGGAAAAAATTCCATTGTCTTTCAATTCTATTTTCCAAAAACTTTTTGAGGCCCACTCATATATGAAACTCTCTTTAGCATAAAAAATAGGATGATGAAATGATTCCTTTGCCTGGATATATAAAATTTATACAACGGATATTAGAACTTCAATGCACAGGGAGGAAAATTCACATACTTCAAGTTAAAGTCGCATCTTAAGACTTGAAAATTACGACACAGTTTTAAAGGTTCAAATATAGGCAGGGTCCCTAAGCCATAATCATATCTACCTAATTTATTGAATATCAGCAAAGTAGTCCAAGGAAATATTTTGCCAATCTTGTAAGTCAATACTAGTCTTATCTAAATCAACTTATTCTTTATTAAAATGTGATTGGCATTTTAATGTGGCATTTCAAAGTTAACCAACAAGGGACAGACAGGAGATGAATACCAATTGCTAGGCCATCGCTGAAATTATGTAGGCCGTCACCCATTATCACCATCCAGGCCAGTGTGGCGATGCCGGCATCTTTCAGCTCCTCCCGAGAGTAACGCTGACTGTGACTATGAGGGTGGTGGTTTTGGTGGTGGTGATGATGGAGAATATGATGGTAGTCATGATGGTGGTGAATGAGGTCGTCTGATTGGCCGAGTGTGTCGTGAAAATGTGAATGGCACTTATTCTTGCACCCTCTGGGTACATATTCATTGTAGGCTTCTTGAGGATGAGCATGAGCTATCATGACCTCTTCCTCTTCCAAGACTGCTTGCTGCTGAGAATCAAAGTGTGAGGACTCTTGAGTGTCTGCTTGCAGATAGCCTTCAGGTCCTAGGAATAAACAGAGAGAACATTGGGAGAAAGTTCAGAAGGCATTCAATGTCCTGAGAGACATTTCAAACATTCTTACTGACAAAGTCAAATAAGTCTCTCTCCTAAATATACCCTTAGAACGCAACATCATTGTTGAAGGAAAACATCAGCAAGTTTTAATGAATGTTAGAAATTAAATGGTCTAATCTATTAACATTAGAAATGGGTTTTTAATTAGTTCAAAGGACTAAGGAACCTGACCCAAAGCCTCCACAATCCTGAAACCAGGAAGTTAGATGGTCCCTGTCTACTCACTGACTGCTATGAAAGGGCCCACAATGGAGTGGGAAGAAAATGTGGAACAAAACTCAGAATCATAAGAGATGAGGCTTATTGGTCTGAGGAGACTGGTGGAACATCTGAAATTACGGTCCTTCAAGCCTCAACTTTCAGCCAAACAACAGATAGGCCTGTATGGGATACAATACCGCCAGACTCCTTAGACAAACCAACCCTAAGAGATCAAAGAGATTAAGTGGCAGAATGTGCCCACACATGAAGCTTTGAAGGCAGGAAACAATACAAATGGGAAGGGAGTGTTGTTACATTGGGGGGATTGCAATCGACGTCATGATTCAAATTGTGCATGAAGTGCTGAGTGGAAAACCAATTTGTTCTCTAAACTTTTGCCTAAATCACATGAAGTAAAAAAATTAAATGTTAACCTTCAAAAACTCCGCTTCAGATTCTCCCTTTATATCTTCTGTCCCCATACATTAAAAAAACAAGTCCCCATTTCTAAAAAAAGCCTGTGTATTTTAAAAAGTGGGACTAGAATAAACATGCATAATCCCATATGATGTGCTCTGCTCTGCGAGCAACTCAAGGAAAAGCAAAGAACCGAGAAGGACGTCATCATCAAGGAGCGTTTATGATACGTCTGTACAACGAAAGGTCAACTGCAACAATAAAATTGTCCTTATCATGTTATTTTTGTTGTTGCAAGTATACAAAGCACACAGCAATCCAACACTTCCTCTGTGTACAATTTGAGCCCCTGATGACATCACTACATTCCTCAAGTTCTACAACCATTCTCACACCTTGTTCCTCCCTCAGGAAGGCTTCCTCCTAACCTTTCTTGAGTTGCGGTTGTCAGTCTGATCCCATAACAATAAGGCAAACATTGTTTACTAGTTACACTACTGTTTGGCTTTCCAGTCTGCAGGGGGATATTTGGCTTAAGGTCCAAAGATTATGTCAGGGCAATAGTGTCAGGTTCACCCAGGCTTCCATGGTTCAAGACTGGACTCCATGAGAAACTGGGATTCTGTTCTGCGCTTCCTCCCAAATCCCACAAGGTGTTATTAGGGTATGCCTAAGCAGTATGAGCAGCTACTCTTGTAACAATAAGGTTTTGTCTTTTTCCTGTACATTGGTACTAAATTTTTTGGACGTATTCGTAACATTGTGGTTGAATTCTAGCAGCTATTTCCTCTCATCATTACACATTTCGCTGGAGTCCATTAAACAAGAATAGATGTAGAATAGATGTAGAAGATGAGCAACAGTACTACTTGCTCTTTACAGAGCCATGCTGGAAAGCATCAAGGTGGACAGGGCTTACAAGCAGGCAGCTGAAACAACATAAGGGGCTTCAACAAAAAAGTCCATGGAAAATTCCATTACCATTTAATTCCATTAATTCCATTCCCCACAACCTTTTTGAAGCCTCCTTGTATAGGTTTTCCCTGCTCTCAGTCAGCAACTGTTTACTGAGCAGCTACTTTGTACTATGACCTTCAAGGTCCTCCTCTACCCTCTATCTCCTCAAGGTTCACTGGGCCCCAGCCACATTGACTTCTTTTGAAACTACGAGCCACCAAGTTTGCCTCAGGGGTTTTGCAATCACTGTTGCTAAAACACTTCTCCCAGATCTTTACACAAATTGCTCTCTGTGTCAATCAGATCCTAACTCATGTCTCTTCAGGAGACCATCCATGATCAATCAGTCACCATCCACTACAACAACTCTCCTTGCCACATTACTTCAGATCTATTTACAGGAAAAAAATAAAGAGTAGTTGTCAAGTAGCTGCTTTTGTACAAACAAATACTTCATGGGATTTGGGTCACTGTTTTGGAGGTCTAGGGTCATGGTCCTGGGCATTCCAGTTAATTGGCCTAATAACATGTTTAGCGCTCTGTTCCACCTCCCTAGCTTGTTACATAGTGCCTGGGGTCTTGAAAGCTTGCAAGTGGCCAAGGGAGGCACAACTGGTTTCTATGCAGCTGGAGCAAGAGAAAGAGGATCTGAAACAGGTAGCTAATGGCTTCAAGAACAACCGCCTCCTTGGCCATGAAACCAGAACAGCTGAATGGTGCCAAGCTACCATTACTGAATATTTTGCCTGAAAATTCTTCAGATCAAAAGAGGAAGACTGAAGACTCGAACTTCAAATGCTCAGAATCCAGTCTTTCTAGAGCCATGGAGGCTGAACAAACCCCTAAAATTATTGAGGATGTAAGCTTTAAATGCCAAGCCAAACAGATGTCCATCTTTTCTATTTCTTTTTTTTAAATAGTTTTATTAGGGGCTCATACAACTCTTATAACAATCCACACACACATCAATTGTGTAAAGCACATTTGTACATTCATTGCCCTCATCATTCTCAAAACATTTGCTCTCCACTTAAGCCCCCGGCATCAGCTCCTCATTTTTTCCCTCCCTCCCCACTCCCGCCTCCCTCATGAGCCCTCGATAATTTATAAATTATTATTTTGTCATTATCTTGCCCTGTCCAACGTCTCCGTTCACCCACTTTTCTGTTGTCCGTCCCACAGGGAGGAGCTCACATGTAGATCCTTGTAATTGGTTCCCCCTTTCCAACCCACTCTCCCTCTACGCTCCCAGTATCACCACTCACACCTCTGGTCCTGAAGTGATCATCTGTCCTGGATTTCCTGTGTTTCCAGTTCCTATCTATACCAGTGTACACCCTCTGGTCTAGCCAGACTTTCAAGGTAGAATTCGTGTCATGATAGTGGGGGGCAGAGGAAGCATTTAGGAACTAGAGGAAATTTGTATTTTCATCGATGCTACATCGCACCCTGTCTGGCTCATCTCCTCCCCAAGACCAAACAACTGTTTAACTCATAAAAATGTCTATCTTGAACATTACCCTCTTTGAAGACCTATCTGTATGGATCAAACTGATAACGCCAAGTGGAAAGATTAGACTGGAACCTGAGTGGGCAGTGAGTGTATCTTCATGGGAGAGAATAACCCCCAAAATGGTGAGAATGGTTTCAAACCATAAAGAACGTAGTAAATGTTATTGTAATGTACATGGTGGACATTGCTGCATTGGTTATGTTTTGCTTTGTTTAGTCCAGCAATAATTTTCTTACAAAGGACATGGTATATCTATTTTTACCAGATAGTCCAAGTTACCAACAAATCACATACCAATTGTAAAACTTTCTCCAACCCTCACATGGTCTGATCAAGACTTACGATCATCTGTGTCTACTTTCTCCTCATTTGCTGAAAGTTGAGATTCATACTTGGACAACTGCTTCTTAATCTCCATGTCATCATCACTTTCAGGTTTTTTCTGATTCTAACAGCAACAGAAAGACGTGCTTTAAAATAGCTGATTTGCTTACGTGTACAGTTTTAAGTAAATCATTAAACAAAAGATACAAATAAAAATATCTCTGAATAAATCCATCTAAAGACAGGATTTGTCCCTTTATTTTTGCACCATCTAGGATTAAGGCATAGGAATTATTCGGAAAGTTAAAGAATTTATGTCTCTATAAATTGAAATAAATATAAAGATATACATTAACCTTCTAGAATGCTCCCTAGGTTCTGTACTCAGAGTGGTCTGCACACTGCAACACAATCTGAACCACATCCAGTCCTAAGACGCTGGAAATGAAAAGATCCCCAGGTGTTTCCCGTGTTCCTCAACATTGAGAGGTATTATCTCAGGTTACCAATCTTGAACTAGTTAGAGTCATTTCCTTTAGTCGTTTATTGATTTATTAATCAATTGTTTGAGTTCCTCTATATTTCTTTTTGTACATCAAAACCCCATACTTCCTGTACTTTTAAAAACCTGATACTATTCTGTAATATTTTGTTTTTTAAAATCAAATACTTTTCCTGTAGTAAAACATAAATAAGCGTCTTCTTTTTAAACAAGTTTCGATTAGCCTTGAACTTATCAAGTAGGCTTTTACCCATCTCAAATACCATGTCCGAGGTATTGCCGCAGAGTCCAGGCAATGAGTCACTGTTTGAACAATAATAGTACCTCTGCATGACCTATTTATGCTGAAGATCACAATCAAGATGATGAAAAGCACCACACAATCACGAGATTTTCATTTGTGGAACCTGAGTCTGACTGCAGTAATCACGACCACATCTGAGGTTTACCCAGGCTCCGAAAACGTTATCCAAGAGCTGTACACACCTGGCTTATGAGATGTTTGAAAAGTAAACATACAAATTCTTACTCCTACTATAATTTCTGAGCCAAAGGAAGTACTTAAATAAAAAGGGGTTCCAAAAAGATTGTGGAAAATGAAATGACAAACAAATGCAATTTTCCCATGGCTTCTTTTAGTTCCCAGGTATTTGTGAACATGTGAATTCTGGGTATCTTACATCACTTTTGTTGGGTGATGGCCCTCCACATTTAGGTGGTTGTTTTTAGCCACTGTTGAGTCACCCTTTTGTGCCCTTAAGTCTAACAGAATTCAACGTTCCCCAGTTCTGTGTCCTCACAAATCCCCAGCATGAGTGTGCCTAATACTCTGGCTGTTGTGTTAAAACCATCTCATTCTAAGTCCGTCTCCCATACTCTTACCAGCCCTTTCCTTCCTCCAGTGATCGATATCCCAGATCACAAGTCCAGAGTAGGTTCTCTTGTGATCCATGCTAATTATCAGAGACCACCATGAAGAACCTGCTGGTATTGAAAACACTGCTGGCAGAGCTTCCAGCATCATAGCAACAAGTCGACCCCACAGTACAACAAACTAATAGGTGGGTGGGGATAGCCCACTCTTTTGTTCTGCATGTACTAATTAAAGGTCCGTAATGTCCTCGATGTGCAGTATTGGTGATAGAACCGATAAGATACTTGCAGTCTCTGTTCTTAGGAAGCTTATCTTCCACAGGGAGGAAGTTTTATGCATACAATGATACAATTCTTTGATTGCAATTGTTAAGTTTTACAAAATGCTGCATGAGAGTGGGTAACAGCTGTAAGCCTCAGACAGGCTTCCTTGTCTTGGAGGAGTCAATTATGCCAAGCTCTAAAGATAAGGAGGACTCGGCTGGGAAGCACATGGAAGAACCTTGAAACAGGAGAAACCAGCCTCACAATGCACGTTTAACAAGTAGGTGCCAGGATGCTGGGGCCCAGCAGATCAGAGAAAGTGGCTACAGATGGGAGGGGCGTGGCGGGGTTGGCCAGAGGAGAGAAGACAGCAAATCATGTTACGGGCTGGGGACTTTGTCTTTAAAGGCGATGGAAAGTCCTTGCAGGAGGGATTTTAAGTACTGAGTGCAGCATCACCAGATTTTTGCTTTTTAAAAAACTCACCTGCTCTGTGAAAACTAGATTAGGAGAAAAGGAAAAAAGACATACTTAGGAGCCAGCTGTTGTCACCCAGTTGGGAAGACAACCACAGTGTGAACTAGAAAGACAACAGGGAGGAAGGAGAGGAAAAAACACGGGTTGTATATAGGGGTTGTCCCAGATAACTCTCAATTTCCAGCAAAAGCAATAGCCCTCCCTGGTAGAAAGTCAGTTTGAGATTCAACTATTAGAAAGGCCTAATTGTGCAGGAGATGGCACCCTAATTCCAATACAGAGATTTCAGGTTGTATGTGTGGCAAGCGAGATAAAACTATGCTACGGAGAATCTCCCCAGTGTACAGGCTGCGTCTAGTACGGAAACGCGGGGTGACATGCGCTGATGTGCATTAGGAGGACTCTCAGTACTCATAAGAGGGCTTTTTCCTTATTCTGCAAACAAAATAAAACTACAAACAGCTAGCAAGATACACTTTTATGCCCTTGCAATAAGACAATCTTCATATATTTCTGGAGAGAATATGGGAAGTCTGCCTAGAAATTATGCTAATTTGCAGTGTACTGTTTCTCACACATTCTTATTTACCAATCAGCTTTGTGCCAAACACTACTCTAGGAATTGTAGATAAAGCAGTAAATAAGAGAGAATTCCTGCCTCTTAAAATGTTTCTATTCTAATAAATATTACTGTTATAGCAAAAATTATAAAACTTTTTTTTACAATAATCCACAGTAATACATATATTTTGTACTTTACTCCTCCCACAGTTTGGTATAAATAATCCAATCTAGTTTTATAAAATACCCCAATAAAATAAGGAAAAATTGCTTGTGTTATTGCTGTGGGTTGTGAAGCAGCGACCCTGTAGGACAGAATAGAACTGCCTCCTAATTTTTATGGACACAGAGTTCTAGGTCTTTCTGCCCACGGAGCTGCTACTAGGTTGGAACCACCAACTTTCGGGTTGGCAGCTGAGTGTGTATCCACTGCACCACCAGGACTCCTGAACAAAGTAGGCCTTACTCAGAGGCTTTCAAGCTGTCATTCTGTTAGCAGAGCAGCTGGTGGGCTCAAACAGCTGACAGCGCAGTGAGCCGTCAAGCACTTAGCCACAGTGCCACCACTTTACAACCCATGAACAGAATGCAGTGTAGAATTAGAAAAAACTGCTCTACAATAGAGAGGGGCCTACTTCTGAGATTATCAGATTAATGCAAAGCTATGTGTTAGTAAAATTTGAACACAAATTGCACACTGGATGTTAATTAGACATTTGAACTAGAAAACAGAGTTAAAAGAATAAAAACAATCATTCCTTGTAAAAGTAAGAATCATTCCAGAAGATCTAAAACACTAGGCTGTATCCTCTCAAACTAGCCCAAGTGAAACAACTTGGGCAACATGGAAGATGACGCCCTAGATTCAGAATACAAAAAAGAAACACAAACAGCCAAACCCAATGCCACTGAGCGGATCCTGACTCCTAACAACCCTGTATCGGGTTTCTGAGACCACACATCTTTCCAGGAGCAGAGAGCCTCATCCTCCCCAGAAGAGGAGCTGGTGGTTTGAACTCCTGATCTTGTGGTTAGTGACCCAATGCCTAACCCACACCACCACCCAGGGCTCCTTTAGATTAAGAATGGATATCTGCATTTCGCCTCTTTTTTTTTTTTTTTTTAAACATTTTATTAGGGGCTCATACAACTGTTATCCCAATCCATACACACATCAATTGTGTAAAGCGCATTTGTACATCATTTCTCAAAACATTTTCTCTCCATTTAAACCCCAGACATTAGGTCCTCGCATTTCACCTCTTAATCAGTAGGGGCTCACTAAAGAGAGGGATTCAGATTTTTCAACTTACAATTTTGGTGCTGTGGTGGTACCAGCTAGTACGAGATACTCTGAGGGAGAGAGACTTGGCTTTCTACTCCCATAAAGAATCACCGTCTTGGAAACCCACTGGGGCAGGTCTCCGTCCTACAGGTCGCTATGAGTCAGAACTGAGTTGATGACAGTGAGAGAGGGGTAAAACCTTGTAAGGAAATGTCCACAGAGTGGACTAGAAGGTCCCCCTCCAATTCATACTTCTGCTCACCACGGATCAGCTGTGGGGTCTCATTTGTTTTCAAGCCAGTCATACTTGTTATTGTACAATTACATATCGCTCAAACTATGAAATGATGTCAACAGCTACTTTTGTAAAAATGAGGCTTTTATTTATTTTTTAAATCTTTTCATTCATAAGCTTTTATTATAAATGTGTGTTTGTTCCCTGTCAAGGCTTTATTTTAAATCTTAAAATTAAATACCTTGTCTAAAGAACTTAACATTTTTTTTAATCATTTTATTAGGGGCTCATACAACTCTTATGAAAATGAGGCTTTTAACAGACTCAAGGACAAGATGCTAAAATATGGCTACAAATTATGTAGGCAACCATTATATACAATTTTTAAAATTTCCAAAATCTAGTCCCTACACTTACAAACAGCTTTATAGTATAATCTCTTGATTTTAGAGAAATTGAAATTTGTAGACAAACCCGCATGGTTGTTAGGGAGAAACAAACTTCAACTCCATGAACATTCTGGTCTCCATTTTAAAAAACTAGGACTTGAGTGTATTAATAGGCTTTTAAGTTCAGGATAAAGGTCCAAGACAAACAAGTCATTTGTATGGATCTCTATTCTGATAGGTTATTTTGACTGAATTTTTTGAGAACATCGGATAAGCAGATAACCACAGGCAGCTTGACACTTTCTTTCAATTCAGAAATAAAGACCCTACTATTTAGATTTGTACTATTTTGTGGTGGTGATTGGCGAATGATACGTTTATGTAAGTCACATAATCTCTGAAATAAAACAGAATACTGAGCTACTTGGTGAATAGTTTAAATTGATCACAACAGTGAATCCAAATCACCAATCAATAAGTATTCATGAAGCTTCTGATCTTCCAAGCCCTGCCCGCAACTTGTTAGACTTATGTAGACCTTTAGCCCAGCTTTTCTTAGTCTCCCTTGAGTTAGAAGGGAATAAATACTAAAGGCACAAAGCTCCACAGTTATCAAGCTACAGAACTGCTCTCCACTAATGCTTCTGGAAGCAGAAAGTACCTCGTGGGTACTGTGCACACACTCAAAATGGAATCACAGTGTTCTGGGCAAGCTGTTCTAACTATCAAATTACAGTCCTGCTCTGAACAAACATCTGAAGAACAGGAAAGACTCGGTATGCTTTTCCTTACCTTTTTCTTCTTATCTTTAAATTGCTTGATCAATGTGAGTACGTGTTCAACAAGAAACATGAAATACAAGCCTCCTAGGGCTGTCAGACCCTTCCATGTGGAATCAAAGTAGGCATTTTCTTCTATGCTTTGAGAAGACAGATGACTGAACAATGGTCCTCTCTTCATTTCCACTGGTGATTCCTCATGGCTGTGACTGTGGTGGTGACTGGCATGAGACTAAAGAGAAAATATGCATTTTATAAATGAATTTGTTTCAAACAGTAGGTCAAATGAAACAGTCCAGATAGTATCTGGACTAGAGTTCCAATTTGAAACCATTCCCCTATCACTGGTATGCTTATAAACAGCCTAGTCTGTGTGTAGTGAAAGGCCTTGGCAGGTACCCGAGATGATCCAGATACATTGCTCTGGCAGCCTGCTGCTGAGTGCACAAGCAATGAGTGCTGTTGCATGGTGGGGACTCAGAGATGGGATACGCTATCAAATGGAAGCTGGGGGGCCGGGGCGGGGGTGGGGGACGACGACTCAGGGCCCACCCCAAGCACATACAGCAGGTACTCAAGAATACCTGGTGAAAGAGTTTGTCATAGCAAGACAGTTTTCTTTCACCACTCAACTGAATGTGATGGGATGTGTAGTGCTCTGGGAAATCAGCCATTTCCTTTTCCCACTACCTGCACAAAACTCTACAAGAAATTTTCAAAAAGAGAGCCAAACATTGTTTTTAGCCTGAGCACCTCATACTATTTAATGACAAAATCAATTCATGTTGCCAAGCCGTTTAAGACTTCACCTGTTTTATTCTGTGGCATTTAAAGTAACAGATACGTAGATAATACACAATGTTAGTCTGTCACAGAATTAACATCCAAGGAGAACGTGTCTCCTTTTATTTACAATGTTCCAAAAAGTTAAACTACTTTGTATTTAAGAAGTTCCTTTGAAAAGAAAAACAAAGATGAATATGACCAACATCTAATCCTAAAAATGCAACTTTCTATTACCAAATATACTGTAAACCAACTTCTTCAAATCAAATTTTGAACCATTTATATGTATCCATACAAAGAATTACAATACAAACTTAAAAATCCACTTGAATTTTGTTATCAAACACACCGAGTGAGCAAACTACCGTACTTACGTGTGGCAGAAGGTGTAGAAAGGCATCACCACTCAACGTCCCAACGGCCAACGCCACCAGGAAACTCAGGAGAAATTTGAAAAACACCCGGTTCATCAGAGGCACCAAGATGACACCAAGCAAGGACAGGAAACTGATGATGGAGATAGCTATAAAGCCACCAACCCAGGCTGTCAAACAAAACAGAGGAAAATTGCATCGGTCAATTTTAAGACACTTTTGGAGAATGGCATAGAACAATTTGTAAAAAGCACGAAATCTGAAGAATTACAAATTTAGTGTGAACAGAACTGTGCTCATTGAAACAATAACTGTTGGCTCACACTAAAAACCTCACTGGTACTTGTAAACCCTCTATGTAAAAGGAACAGACCCCGTGAGAAAATTTCCAGGGAGAAAATAATGGGAGAGCAGTAGGGAAAGTGGTCATCAAAGATGAATTCTAGTTCAATCAGCAAGTAAGCTTTTATACTACTCCTGTACAGCTTAATTATGAAAGACAAGAGATACAAACTAAAAATAAAAAAGAAAATATGGGGGAAAAGAGCTCCATTCTGGCAGGAAACAAAGCAATTCCTTCTCATATTTTTTGAGCAAGATGACTCCACCAATAGCAAACAGTTATCATTCAGTGCAAGGGCAGTGCATTATTTAATGTGGTCCATCTAGCCAAAGTGTCTAACTCCCACCAAATGACCTTTTCCTGCATGGGTTTGTTAAGAAGGTGCTGGGAAGATCCCGATAGGATTTGCCTGTGAATAATTATGAATAGGATTTCCTGCAATGCCATCCTGCTGTGTATAAAATGAGTCCCAAATAGCAGGGGAGGGTATCTTTTATTTTCTCGTTCTTTTTATTTTAAATTACTTTATTGGGGGCTCTTACAGCTCTTATCACAATCCATCCATCCATCCATTGTGTCAAGCACATTTGAGCCAGGAATGGAGTATGTCCTATGGACCCGAGATCTTTGCACAGAAAATCTCTTGGATCCAGAAGACAGCTATACCATCTGAGGAGCAGCAGCCAGAGTGTGGGACAGAGTGATGGATTTTCCAACCCACAGAGCAAGGACAGCTCAGTGTTTCTGTGCGGGCAGCTGGCTCACAGAGTGTGTTGCCTCTGGGCACTTAATTCAAGGACCTGGGTTTGCTGACTCACACAGTTTACGCTGCATGTCTTCTGGGTGAGGTTTACAGCTGAGTGGTGTGCCCCTTTGTGCATTTACTAGTAGACCTGAAACATGTCCTGGTAAACAACTACCCCGAGCATTTCTCACTGGCACTACAATTTGTTCACTTCATTAATAAACACTTTAATCAAGAATTTTGTCTCTGAGTGTCAGTGTAGCCATTGCAAGGGACATCAGAACCCATAGAGGTAAAACAGAGAACATGACTTCAGACAATACAGTAAGAACACACGAGATTCAGAATCCTAGCCCCTGCTCCCAACAGTGTCACATCACATAAAAAAGCCCAAATGTCAAAAGATCCTGACACTTCCTATGGGATGACCTCAAACAAGTCATACTCTTGAGTTTTATTTTAATGTGTTTTACAGGGGAAGGGGGCAATATCACGCTTGCTTTCCTCACATTCTGGGGAGGGACCAGTGAAGACGATATATTTGGAATGACACTGAAAAACCAAAGAGGAGGTTGATGTCCATATGAGGACAAGGGCAGCACAAACGAGTCCACTGGGAGCTAGGTTTACATTTAAAAAAAAAAGGTAACCATACCAATTTGCAAAGAATAGGCCTTTGGAGGGATTTCGGCTTTCTTCTCACTGCTGGTGTGAATCAGACAAGATCGAGCATCAATTTGATTGATGATGGCTGGGCAGAGATAGTAGAATTCAGTTGTGTTCAGCAGAACCTGGATGCCCATGCCATGAGACGCGAGCAGCTTTGACGCGTTGAAACACTGAAGGGAACAAAGCAGTGAGGCTAGCATTAGTTCCCTCAGGGCATTCCCGTTAGAGAACCCCACAAACATGTTTGCTCACAAATTGCTTCTGTATCTTTTTACATGGATGCAAGTTAAAATCAACTTCCGTGTGGAGGACTTGGCTCAAGCTACAGGAGAAACTGTCACAAAGGTGGTATGCCCACTGCACCTTGGGAGAAGCAGTTACATCACCAGGCACTGAGGGGAAATGCCTCCAGCTGAACCAGCCTGGGGATGAATGGACATTCACAAGCCTGTTAACTCATTGTATCCGCCTATAAAGGAAATGAGCATTAATTTTGAGATGGAGTTTCCCACAGATGGCGAAGTCGGTCGACTGAGTACTAACAGGCTCTGGGCATGTTGCTCTTCCACCACTGGCCCTATGTACAAAAACCCAGCTCAGTTCTGACTACATACCTGGCAAAGTAATGACCTACAATGAGAGAACATTATACTATACATACTACTCTTGCAGAGAGCAATGGTAGGTAATAAACCTGTTCTGGCAAGTGGTAATTATTTCAACAATTTAATTGGATGGCAAGCTTAGTTGAAGTGGATCTCTTCTACCTAACCTACCCTCTAGCAACCCCGACCACACTGCCCCTTTAAAAAAAAGGCTGCTAAGGCTTGTTTCTCATCTTTCGTAAAGATATTTTGAACTCTCCATTTTCAGCCAATAATCCACAGAAGAAACGGCATCATCGGTGTTTGCTGCTGGCAAAACTGCTCCATAGGGCAGTTGGAGATGGCTTTGAATGACTATTTAGTTTTGTTTACTAAGCTATAACTTTGATATCTGCTTTTCATACACATTTTTAATTTCCAAGCGCACTGCTATTGAGTCAATTCTGGCTCACAGCGACCCTACAGGACAGAACAGAGGGCCTTGGTGGGTTTGCCAAGACTGTAACTCTATGGGAGGAGTAGAAAGCCTCATTCTCCTCCCATAGAAAAGCTGGTGGTTTCAAACTGCTGACTATGTGGTTAGCAGCCCAGTGTGTAACCCACAGCACCACCAAGACTCTTTTATTCTTTTTTTTTCTTCTTAATCTTACACAGCACACTATTACACTTAGCAAAGAACTATTTCCCCAATTCTGTATCAAGGTCTTAATGCGTAATAGATACACATTGTGCTAAGTGCCTTTCTGAGGAGATAGGATTTCCTGTTTTAATAAGCTTACAAAAGTTTTACAATTATTTTCAGCTTGTAACCGTAGAGAGGTGGCGATGGGAGGGCAGACGGGACAGTTAGCAAAACACCCAGCTTACCTCCTGAGGATTTCCGGTTGTGCTTTTGGAATGCATAAAGCCTTTCCTGAGCTCGCTCATGGATTCATTGGTTCTGCTACTAGCATGCCGGCTCACGTGGCTCTTCTCTGTGATGCTGGGTGGGGTGGAACCACTGCCCTCTTTAAAAAGGAGGGCTTTCCCAGGCTTTGGAGTCTCTATGGTCTCCAGAAAGTGAGTTCCTTCAGAGAAGGTGTCATACACAGTTGAGGTCACTTCACTAGCACCAATGCCATCCTTGGTTAAAACGTTTCTTCTAACACTGGGATTTTCTGGTCGGCGGGGTCCTTTCCCCTGGCTGTTTCTAGCATCTCTGCCTGAACCGTCAGACTCATGCTCAGGGCACGGACCTTTCTGGTTATTTTTACCAGAAGCGGCTCGGCTGTGGTGAGAGTGATGGTCGTGGTCAGAGTGGTGATGGTCGTGGTTTACATGGATTCTCTTCATCTTATCAATGCCTATGTTCTGCAGCAGCTTCTTGAATCCTTCGACTGACAAGGAGTTGTTTTCGCCATAGCGGTGGAAGAGCTGTTGGAGATGGTGCCGCTGGGTAGTCAGTGCCAAGTCAACACTGATGCCCGATTCCCAACTTGGAACAATCTTCTCAGTAGTCTGAGGGAACGCAGCTGAGGGACTTGTGACACAGGCCAGCAAAGAGAAGGTCAGGATCAAGACCAAAGATAAACGCCTCGCCATGTCACCTTCCTAGAGAAGACAGAAACAAAATGTTTGCCTTCACTTGAATTAAGAAACCTCATGTTGGAATTAGTGTCTAATCGAATTACCAAGACTTACCAAAACCAAACCAAACTGGCAGCCATCAAGTCAATGCTGACTCATAGGGAGCTTCCCTACGAGGGTGCATCTGCCCTCTCTGTTTCTGAGATTAAAAGACTGTACAATCAAATGATACTTACAGAGTATCATTTACTGTGCCCCATTTAGTACCAGGTACTGTGAGGATAGAGAACCAGAGGCCAAGGCTCCACCCCTTGGGATTCTAGGGATGCTAGAAACACAGGCTGCTCCTACCTAGAGAACAGCTGCGTGCTGTAGTTAGCACTGTAACTAAGGCAATCCAAATTCACGGCAAACAACTACCCCGAGCATTTCTCACTGGCACTACA
>NW_022111300.1:22609671-22611471 GCF_000313985.2 Echinops telfairi
TGACCCTGCAGGACAGGGTAGAATTGTCCCCGTGTTTAGAACTTTTTTTTTTTTTTTTAATTATAACTTTTTACAGGAGTAGAACGCCTCATCTTTCTCCCAAGGAGTGGCTGGTCGTTTTGAAAAGCTGACCTTGCAATTAGCAGCCCAAATCCTAATCCACTAGGGTACCAGGATGCCTTAGCATTGCAGCAATAATTAACTCTGCGATAGGTGGCTTCCGCAGGGCCACCCACAGCCATATTGGCAACTTCTTCAAACCAAACCTAAAACTACCTCCTCTATCCTGATTTTATAAAGGAACCTTTTCTTTCACCAAAAGCAAAAGGCCCAATCTCAGAATCCACATTGCAGTTATTCCCTTTAAATACAGCCCTCTGGCAAACAAATCTATTTCAGGCCCTTTCTGCTGAAAGGAGCTTGGTGGCCCGCTCTTGGTAAACGTGGGGTTGCTAACACAGCTGCTAAGCAGCTGCTCCTCTGGAGAAAGCAGAGGTCATCTACTGCGGGATGCTAACAGTTGGAATCAACTCAATGGCAGTGAGTTTGAGTTTTGCTCAATTCCCACCCATCACATTACCCAGTCTTGCCAGTTTCTTACATATCCCTCAGGATTTTTTTCCCAATGCATGCTCAAGTATGTGTACTTTAAACACATAAATGAAATAGTTTCTCCCCCACAAAACAATTAATCAGACACCTTGCCATATGAACACATACAGGCCAATCTCATTCTTTGGAAGGACTGCATAATTAAGAGGCTAGTTCTCTAAGCTAATAAACATCAAGAAAAACTCAAGCTATTGTTCTTACTGTGCTATGGATCAGTGAGTTTTACCGTAGACATCACTGTTGCACACAAAGAGGAGTTAGGAATTGAGTTGGGCCTTGACAAGCAGACCTGGTGGTGTCTTGCGTACCCGTTGGGCTGTGATCTACACTGTAAACAGTTTGAAACCACCAGCAGCTCTGAGGGGAGAAAATCGGGGCTTTCCACTCCTGCTAACAGTAAGCAGTTACAGTCTGGGAAACTCACAGGGGGTAAAATGAGTCATCACTGGCTCTGCTGCAGTGAGTTGTGGTTTGAGTTTTTGAAAAGCAGAACGGAAGGAAGGTGTAGTCAATTAAATGGGAATATGGGTGGGGGTAGGAGCAGTCATGGATGGTGATGATGGCAGGACCCATCATCTGGCCTTGAGCAAAGGATACAGAGGCGGAGCTCCGGAGTCAGAGGGCAAGAGCCTGTGACCACCTCCCTCTGCCACTTTCAGCCATTTTTTAACCGGCCTTTCACAAGTATCACCTGATTGGAAAATTCCCAAGTACCCGTTTTGTAGAATGAATGAGTAAGCCGCAGACACGATTACAAGTCGAGTGCTCTGTAAACCACCATGAGCTGTGTAACTGCTGCTCGTCAAACTGGGAGCAATGGAAAAATGACGGGGTCCCCCCCCCCAAATCTTCCCAGATACGGTAATTCATTTAATGAACAAAAGAAAGCCAGAGAATTCCGGCACGGGCGAGGCAGGGAGTAGGATGGGTGGGAACAAGGGCCGAGGGATGGCTTACGGGGACCGCTCACAGCCTCTCCTGCGAGGATGCTCAAGTCGGCGCCGACCGGTGGGCGGATCTCCGTCCTAGCAACTCGGCGGCGGAGAGAAAAGAAAGGAGGGCCGAGCTGCAGAAAGGCGCGTGGCAAAAACGGAAGCGAGAGCACAAAACTTTGCTTCTATGGGTTTATTTTTAAAGCATCAGGACCTCTTCCGAATAGGGGCTGAAAAGTACACCCCGTATCGTCTC
>NW_022111300.1:22612882-22614645 GCF_000313985.2 Echinops telfairi
TAAGCCCCTGGCATCAGCTCCTCATTTTTGCCCCTTGCTCCCCGCTCCCCCATCCGTCATGAACCCTTTATAATTTATAAATTATTATTTCGTCATATCTTGCACTCAGTTTTGGTTTTTAAAGACTTGAAATCTAGGTTTGAGTTGAACCATCATTCCGTAGAGGTTATCTCATTTCTATAGCTTCCGTGTTAAACAAACAAACACACTACCATCTACTCCATTAGGACTCACGGAAACCCTATACAGGGTCTTCGAGGCTGTAAAGCTTTACTAGAGCACACAGCCTCATTTTCCCCAACTCCTAGCAACCCATATAGAACTGAATGAAACACTGGCGGGTCTATGCCATTTCAGTCCCGCATAAAGTGGAGCCAGTGGTTGCAGCCACTTTGGCAACATTTTCACTGACCCTCTCTCTTCCTCAGCAAGCATGATGTCCCTCTGCAGGAACTGGTCTCTCCTGATTAACTGGTCCAAAGTTCAGAGACAGATCGCACCATCCTCCCCCCTCAGGAGCATTCTGGCCGTGCTTCCTCCAACACAGAAAGATAGGTGTTTAATAAGCATTTGTTGTACTGACTTTTAAAGGAAAATAAGGCCTTCTTAAGACAGTGCCATTTGAAAGAAGGCCACAGGGAAGATGAGGCTCAGCTTTACCCACTTTTTTTATCCCTTCAGTTGACACTTTACTTGCCCTTTCTCTGGCAAACTTCTCAAGTGAGAAATTTGCAGGTTCTCTAGAATTTTTATTATCATGCCATTCGCCTCAGGCTAATTTTGGAGGTCAGTTATGTTGCTATGGAAAACAAGGCTTGGTATAAAAAAAGAAAATGCTGAAAGTTAAAACAATGCAAGAGATGACTAAATGTATTGCTTACTGCCAAGATTTATTAATTTGAGGAAGAGTTAACATTGTATTAAACTCTGCAGATTCCCTTATCTTGAACGACTTTAAAGGAGCCCCAATGGCGCTGGCTTGTAAAGCTTTTGGCTGCTAACCACAAAGTCCGTGGTTCAAACTCACGAGCTGCCTTGCAGGAAAAAGATGAGGTTCTTTACTCATAAAGATCTACAATCTTGGAAAGCCCGTATAGGGTCACTAGGAGTCCAAATTTATTTGTTGGCTCTGGGTTTGAGTTTGCTTGCCTATTTTGGGTTATTGAAACTTATTTTTGCCATGCATTTAAAAATACTTTATTGGTTTTATCATAAACTTGTACTTTCTTGTTACTTCTCAAAATGAAAATTGCCACCCTATGATTTGATCTTCCTTTGTCTAACTTTTAATATTTTCCACTTCCTTTTCAATTGAAGATTTTATGTTTTGTTATTTCTGTTAGCTTTACTTATTTGTGTGTGTATATGTGTTTAAATGTTTTTCTGGATATGCAATCCAGGATAGGTAAATCTGTAGACGCAGTAACTAATGTTCTGTGGGAGTATGGCAGAGGAGCTTGGTGGGGAATGGGGAGCTAATAATGAGTACAAGAATGAAGAAAATGTTCTAAAACTGATTGTGGTAATGGTTGTGAAACTCTTCTTGATGTGACTGAACTATTGAATTATATATGTGAATTATATGCCAATGAAACTGTTGGGGTGGGGGGTTGGAAGGAAAATTTCCCCCATAACAATTGTTGTAAGACTTGTCTCTTACAAGCCCTGGGTTTGGCTTTATACTGTCCACCCCCTTGTAACACTATTCTTCCGCCTTTTTTATTATAGGCTTTATAATAATAGTGGTATATTTTTTATATATC
>NW_022111300.1:22616018-22617626 GCF_000313985.2 Echinops telfairi
AACAGCATAATATTTGCACACAACTCCCATACACTTTGCATCATCTTCAGATTTTAATTGGTAGAGGAGCAGCAGAAAAGGTGGAAGGCCCTGGAAAAGATGAATTGATTGACACATGTCTGCAACAGTGGACTCAAACAAGAACAATTGTGAGGATGGAGCCGACCAGGCCTGGTTTTTCTCTTTCTGTTGTACACAGGGTCACATTGACTAGACAACTCACACACCCAACAACAATAGATTGAAATACTTAAGACAGTCTAAATGCTATGTGAATTGCACGCTATCCTTCCTCTTAGCCCTCGAGGGATTGGTCTGACCACTTCATTGCATTTTAGGAGCTATGTTTTCAGAGAAACCAGGGTGCACACAACAGAAGCAGCAACAAACAAGGCGAGTTAGGCATGCAAGACAACCTATAAAACAACAACAACAAACTTACTGCTGTTGAATGAGTGCTGAGGTCATAGTGACTGCCTGTGGATTTCCAAGACTGTAACTGTTGATGGGACTAGAGAGCCCAGGCTTTTGTGGAGCTGCTGGTGGTTTAGAACTGCCAACGATGCAGATTGCAGCCCAACACATAACCACTGCACCACCAGGGCTTCCAGCAAGGCAAGGCATACACATAAACATGTATTATGAAGTCCTGGAGAGATACCAAGGATCTGTGACATGGCAGGAGGTGACAGCAGGTGTTCCTGTACATCCCACATTCCAGTGGATTCAGAGGAGTGCTTGGTACAGAGCAGGCTCAAGTTTTACTTTGTAGAATCCCCTTTCCTCTGGCTCCCATATATTTTGATCCTGAGTTGGTTCAGTTCACAGATGTGGAACCCACAGATACAGAGGAACAACTGTATTTCAAATGTTATTCCAAGCTATTAGAAAAAAAGAATGCTTTTCCTCCCAAGTCTAGAACTTAGGCATTTATTAGGAGGGTGATTTCCTTCAAAGTAATCACCTACCTTTTCCTGTTTTGGAATTTCCCTCAAGGTTTATTATATTAATACCTTAAGTTAATGCACACTTTTGTTAAGTGGCTTTGAATTTTGAATTCACCATTCATGAACTCAGTTGCCAGAGAAAGTGCATAGGACCTAGGGTACGCTTTCCACAGCCCACCAGCTAAGGCCAGATGCCGCTGTCGAAACCCCACCTTTCTGCAGCAGGTTTAATAGATTTGTGCGCCCACCTTCTGTCACATTTAAAAAATTTTAATAACTTGATGGCCATCTTAGAGGAGTTTAGCATATCAAAAAGGTATATTAAGCCACAGAACAGTTTCTTTTGCTAAATATTTGCTAGCAAGGCATTTTGTTAAACTCAAAAACAAGTTCATGTCTGATGTTGAAATAAAATTTGGGAATAGCTATCCATTTGGCATGATTTTGAGGCCCCTCTCTGGGCCAGCGCCAGGCTGGGTAGTGATGGGTTTTAGTGACTCTCACCCAGGGATGAATTTTTACTCCAGTGGAAGAGGCAGTGCAATGCAATACAGTGCACCGCTAACCAGTCTTAGATAACCCACACAGGAAATAGGGTAGGTTAGGCATCTTTGCTGCGGGGTACCTTTCCCTTGGCCTTTAGCAGTTAAGGCATGCAAAA
>NW_022111300.1:22618412-22624595 GCF_000313985.2 Echinops telfairi
TTTTGAGAAACGATGTACAAATGCGCTTTACACAATTGATGTGTGTATGGATTGGGATAACAGTTGTATGAGCCCCTAATAAAATGTTAAAAAAAAAAATAGTTGTAGCCTCATCTCCAGATGTCACCAGGGTGGAAGAACTCATCACCAGCCATGCATACAAAATGGGTTAAATTATTGTTACCTTGAGCAAGTATCCATTAATCATGAGCTCTTGGAAGGGCTTCATGGTGAGAAAAGCCTCCAGTTGGTACAAGCATGGGAGAAGTAGGTGCTGGTAACTGGGGGGCACAGGTAAGAGACACCTCCTCTGTCTTGGTGTTCCAGTTCCCCTGACCAGGGGGATGTGGACACCGAGAAGGTGAGCAGGAGCAAGGCAGGTGAAGAACTGAGCTTACTGGGTAAAAGCGCTCTGCTGGTGAGTGCTGAGGAAGGCAGGACTGTAGTGGACTATAGTGAATGAATGGCTGAAGACACGGTTACAAAGTTGGGAATTGAGGAAGGGACTGAAGTGGCTCTGATCTCAGATCTGAGCTCATCTCAGATAATCAGAGCCACTTGAATCAGTCACCTTCCTCAGTATAATAAAATATATTAATGGAATAAAATCACTTCATAAAATAAGATCTCCGTGTTTTGCATCTTTGAAGATCAGAACTGCCAATTAAAAACATGGGGGTCTCATTTTATTAATATATTGCTTCCCGGTAGGAAGAGTTCCACTTCACTAACTGCTGTTTTCCTCTCTAAAGAAAAGGACGGTTGTTACCAACCTGAATGGTCACACTGCTCGAGTCAATTGCGTGCAATGGATCTGTAAACAGGACTGTTGTAAGTATTAACTTGATAAAGCTGGTTGTCCTGTTTTCTGAGAAGGGTGGTTAGCTTGTAAACAACAGCTTGTATTGAGTTAGATAGTGGACTACTAACCAACAGTAGCTCCATACGGGAGAAGATGAGGCTTTCTGCCTCCTTAAAGAGTTGCAATCTTAGAAACCCACAGGGTCGGTCATAACCTGTCCTAGCGGGTTGCTGTGAGTTAAAATCCGCTAAATACCAGTAAAATGGTATTTTACAGATTTTCAGTTAAATTTCTATGGTTGATATTATATAGATCAAAACAAACACACTGCCATCTAACTGACTCTGACTCTTAGCAATTCTGCATGAGCTTTTTGCGGTGATGAATCTTTACTGGAGCCTCATCTTTTCCCTGTGGACTCACTGGAGGATTTGAACTGCTGGCCTTGAGGTTAGCAGTGCTGGGCTTACCCGACAGTGCCAGCATAGCTCCTTGCAGAAGCTCGTTGGTATCCTCTACAAGGTTTTTGCATAGTGAAACCCGTGAGACAGGTTTTCTGCCTTGGACAGTGTACATTTGTGCCATTTTTTTAATTGATCATTTTGTTAAAAAGTAGTGAGTTCTCTGACTTGATAGCATTGAGGTTTGTTGCTTTAAATTTAAATATGTAGTTAGGAGCGCTGGTGACACAATGGTTAAAGCCTGCCCTTTAACAGAAAGGCCCGTGCTTCAAGCCCATCATCTGCTCAGTTGGGGGAGATGAGGTGGTTTCTGTCCTTGAAAGATTTACAGCCTTGGACGCCCATGGGGAAGTGGTATCTGTTCTATAGTCACTGTGAGTCAGAATCCACTGGACAGCCGTGATCGGGTTTGGTTGTAGTTAGGACGGTTGTCAACCTAAGTTAAGTTTATTTCTCATTCAGAAAATGTTTATTGAGAGTCTTTCTTTCTTTTAGGCACAAACTCAATTTGCTGAATTAGTGAATGAAACTATGCATAGATTTTATCTGTGATGTTAAAAAGTAAAATATTACAAAGGATGGCTGTTGGCATGGTTATTAAAACAATTGGAATTATATTGGTTGCCACCAAGTGACATCAAAGATCATTTGAATATCAGTATAGGGATCCATTTTAAAATATCAATCAGGGTATGTATATTTTGTCCTCCCTTTAAATAGTTAGACTACATAAAACGAATTCCTTGAGAGCACTGTCATCTGTAGCAGTTATTAATTTTCTCCAAAATGGGATTCATCCACTATGTAATTCTAAAGTACTCCGTTTAACCCATATGATTAAGATATTTAAAGTTTTAACTACCACCATTTCATATTTTTAACACATCTTATTTTTAACCACTTTCGAGTAGCTTATAATTCTCTAAGTCACATAGTTAGGTAAGTGGCTTAATATCTGTGGAATGAGGAAATTAAAGGCTGTGATCACAATTAGCAGGCACAAAATTGAGACTTAAGCCTGGGACTTATGAGAGCAAATTTAATGTTCTTTCCACCTTAGCTTCTGTTTCTGTGTCTCCCATGTAAACCAGAAGAAACAGATAAGTGGAAAATCCAAACCAAAATTATGTTGTTATCCTTCTCCTCTTTTATTTATTTAGTTTCTTATTTCTTGTTCTATTATCAATAATTTAAATGTTCAAAAGAACAGTTTTGAAGTTATACATCTGATACTTGATAGCAGCCCTTTTTTAAAAAAAAATCATTTTATTAGGGGCTCATACAACTCTTATCACGATAGCAGCACTTTTAAGACAATGAGACATCCCTTCTATCTCACACACAGGTGCTTTAGAAATTTCGTGAAAAGATCCCATTGTTTTTTTTTTATTCATTTTTTGGTGAACTTTTTGAAACGTCTTCATAGATATGATTCTTGGCAGATGTATTGAGATGGAATCTAATCATGAGCAAACAGACAAATTCAGATGGAGGGGCATTCTGCAAGCACCTTGCCTAGGCACTGATAGTCACCACAAAGAATGAGAAAACTGGGAAACTGTTCTAGATTCCAATCAAGCCAAAAAGAAAAAAAAAAAAAAACACCTCACTGCCCGTAAGTCAATTTCAACTCATAGCAACACTGGGACAGAGTGTAGAACTGTCCCCGAGACTGTCAATCATTGCAGGAATAGAAAGTCTCCTGTCTCTCTTGTGGATCAGCTGCTGGATTCCAACTGCTAGCCTTGTAGTTCACGCCACCAGGGCTCCTAGATAAAAGGAGATAAAACATATACAATGTATAATCCTTCAATAGATTCTGGATGCAAAAAAAAAGACAAAAGATATTAGGACAAGGCAGAGAAATTGCAATATGGACTATATATTGTTTCATAATACCGTGCCAAAGCTAAAATTCTCGAACGTGTTTGTTGTACCAGTAAGGACTGGAGAAGGGAGCCGTGGTGGTACAGTGGGTTAAGTGTTGGGCTCACAACTCCAAGGTGTGCAATTCAGTCAAGCCCGCCAGCTGCTCTGAAGGAGCAGGCTGAAGTCGTCTGCTCCGGTAGAGATTTGCAGTCTTAAAAGTCATAGGTAGCAATTCTGCCCTATCTTATAAGATCGCTGAGTTAGAAAGGGACTTGAGAAAAGGCAGTGGAGGGAAGAATGTAGAAGGATGTTGTAGATCCTTGGAAACAAATGGTAAAGGATTTTAGAATCAGAGACCATGATGTCTGGAACTTACTCTGAAATGGTTTGGATGAACTGTGTGTGTAGTGAGCAAGATATTAAGTACATAACCTGCATGACAAAATATTAAAAGATATTTTTACAACTTTTTGTAGCTTTGACATTTTTCATAATGGCTGGGGGAAATGAAAAATATTTACCAAATTATTTTTTTCAGCTCCTCCTACTGAATTGGTTTCTGGAGGATCCGATAACCAAGTGATTCACTGGGAACTAGAGAATAACCAGGTTGGTGGTTAGCTTATGATTATAGAAATGAATGTTTTATCTATACTTATTTTTATTTGCACCTTAAATTTTTTTTTGCCATTTTCTTCCTTTGTAAAGCTCCTTCGAGCTCGCTTATCAGTAACCCGCATGCAGAATCTCTTGGACTTCACAAGTCCTTACTTGTTCTCTTAGCCTGGCTTCATGGTGCCAGTCCTTACGTGAGTTTTCAGTCATCCTGGGAACAATATCTCACATGGGGTATTGCTCTTTCCGTTAGCAGCCATAGTAAGTATTCGTACTGCTATGTGGATAGAGTGGCTGTCGCCTTGTGAATGTCTTGTCGTCAAGTGTGACCGCGTTGCTTTTGACTCAGCGACCCTGTTGCAACAGACGGAAACGCTGTGCCATTCTGACTGTTGCTGGCCCCTGTGTCAGTTCATCTCACTCAGGGTCTTGCTCTCTTCCTTGACCTTCTACTTCACCAAGCACGATGTCTTTCTCCAGGGACTGGTCCACTGATAACGTGTCCAAAGTAAGTGAGATGACGTCTTGCCATCCTCATTTCTGAAGAGAACTCTGGCTGTACAGATTTCTTTGTTTTTCTGATAGTCCACAGAACTTTCAATGTTCTCTACCAGCTTCATAGTTCAAGCACCTCAATCCTCCTTTGGTCTCCTTTATTTACTGTTCAACTTTCAAGAGCATATGAGGCCATTGAAAGGCCATGGCTTGGGTTTAGGCATGCCTTAGTGCAGGGGTCCTCAAACTTTTTAAACGGGGCCAGTTCACTGTTCCTCAGACCGTTGGAGGGCTGGACTATAGTTAAAAAAAAAAACTATGGACAAATTCCTATCACACTGCACTTATCTTATTTTGAAGTAAAAAAACAAAATGGGCAAAAACACCTGGCGGGCTGGATAAATGTCCTTGGCGGGCTGCATGTGGCCCGTGGGCCATAGTTTGAGGACCCCTGCCTTAGTGAATGTAAATTGTGAAAGTAGATTTATATAATTCTGAGTAACATTATATCATACACTGTACAGATCATTCTCTATCACTGGACGTGTAGGTAATTTCTGTTTGTAAGCCAAGATTAATACACCAGATACTTGAGCCCTTGCCATAAAGAAGATACCAGTGAGACAGAGTCCTCCCATGCATCATCATGCATCAGAGAGGACCTGCTTCAAAAGATTCTCTTGGCTGCCGTCTTTGTGGAAGCAGAGCACCAGGCTTTTCTTTCATGGCACCACTGGGTGGGTTCCTATGGCCACACTGGATTAGCAGCCAGGTGCAGCCTGCCATGCAGAGGCCTCTAAATTGCCCTGCCATAGCACAGTGTCTGAGACCAGAAAAGAGCTAAAGGTGACTTTTGAGTTGGGATGGGGTCTGGGAGTTCAGGTAGATGAAACAATCAGACTGAAGTGTCAGAGGAGGACAGGAATGATGAGTATCCAGTTCAGCTGGAGCATTACATGTCTGCAGAACAGGACTGCCCAAGGTTTGTTCTGAGTATTATTTGTCTCAAGAAGTTCATGATAAAAGGAATAGAGGGCCAGTCAGGTGTGGGAAGCACTAAGTGTCTTTAGAAAATTACAGTGCACAGAGCATAATGACTGACGGCCTTGGGAAGTTTCTGTATGAAGGAACCTTACTGCTTTTGTTTAATGAGCATCTCCCAAACAGTTTTCACGTTGGAAACTTAATAGTTTTCCTTTAAAATGAGTATTCCTTGGATCTCTGAGGAGCACGTGGGAAATGTTCCCGCCGAGACCTAGGGATAGATGTAGACTAGAAGAAGATATGTAGCACTTTGAATCTGAGCTTTAAGAGTGTGTTGTTTAACCTTATCCTTTGATCTCCCTTTTGACCCATTTTAAATTTGTTCTGGTTTTTAAGGTGTTCTGCTTTCTGTTCAATGAGAGTTTTTCTCTTTTTTCCCCCCATTGTTCTTGGTCTTGTGTATGTTTTCTGCATATGAAATCTAGGACAGGTAAAGTACAGAGACAATAACTGGATTAATAATTTCCTAGTAGCCTTGGTGACGTAGTGGTTCCTCGTAGGGCTGCTATCTGCAAGGGCAGCAGGTTGGAATCACCAGCGTCCCTGAAGGAGGAAGAGGGGACTTCTGTTCTTTCAGAAATGCACAGAAGCAGCTCTACTCTGTCTGCAGGGTTGCTGTGAGTTGGCATGGAGTCAGTGGCAGGGAGGGGTTCTTTTTTTTTTCCTTTTGAGGGACATGGCAGGGGGGAGTTGGGGAAGAAATAGGGCACTCACAACAATGAGTGTAAAAAAAGAAAATTCTCAAATTGATTGTGATGACTGCATAACACTTCCTAATGGACTGAACTAATGACTTGTATGATGTGTGAATTATGTGTCAATAAACCTATTTTTTTAAAATCACTTTATTAGGGGCTCATACAACTCTTATCAGAAATCCATACACACATCAATTGT
>NW_022111300.1:22626164-22633463 GCF_000313985.2 Echinops telfairi
CAAAACCAAGCAACAATATACAACAAACAACAAACCACTGACAAAGAACAAAACACAACAAGAAAGAAAAGCTTGTAGTTAGTTCAAGGACTGTTTGTTGGCCTCAGGAGTGTTCATTTCTTTTTTAATGACAATATTTTTGCCATTCCTTCTGGTTCAGCTTTTGAAAGCAGTCCGTCTCCCAGGCCATGGGGCACCTGTATATTCAGTGCGTGCCATTTACCAGCGGACAGCAGCAGATGCCACCCAGCCACAGCGCACACTGATGGTTTCTGCAGCTTCGGATTCTACTGTTCGAGTCTGGTCTAAAAAGGGTTCAGAAGGTAGGTTTGGGGTCAGGTCATAAACCTGACAAACAGGACAGTGACTGTCAAATAAACAGCAACTAGAAGAGCATACATTTAGCTTCCAAACTTTCAACCAGCTCTATAGCTATTATGATTCTGGTTTTGTATCTCTATACATAAAATTAGTTTTATTTCTTGTTTTTGGGACCATAACACAGCAGAACATACACCATTTCCATATGTTCAGTTGAGTGACAATGATTACATTCTTTTTTTTTCTGACAATGATTACATTCTTTGAGCTTTGTGTAATGCCTTCATTAATGTTCTCTATTTTACTTCTCGTTCTAATACCCATTGCAATGGCTATACAGAAATTCACAGACAGAGTTCATGATTAAAGAGTTTATTAAGGAAGTTAACAAGTTTTAATGCCCTTGACAAATGCTTGAGGTAGTTGTTTACCAAAGTTCTGTCAAGTGTGCTAACAAATGCCCAACCACTCTTGCTATAAGCCTCAACCTGAAGACATTCAACTTAAGCTCCATTGATCAGCAAACCCAGCTCCGGCTCCCCTAATTTAGTTCGCAGAGGCACCGAAGGCACTCAGTAGTGGGTCAGCAAGCCCACCTTCCTGAACTAAGTGCCCAGAGGCACCCCACTCCATTGTAAGTAAGCCTTAGTCCAAAGGCACTCAACTCTACTTCCATGGGTCAGCAAGTCCATCTTCCCCAATTAAGTGTCCAGTGGCCTCCCTCCACAAATCAGCGTCCTGCACAAAAGCACTCACCTCTACTCGCTCTGTGCGTTGGGAAGTCCACCACTCTATTCCATGCTGTAGCTCCTGGTTCTGCTTCTGTGTTGTAACTGTCATCTGGACTCAGAAAGTTCACTGCACCTGGATCTTGGGTCCAGAGGACGTGCTTCAATCCAGCTCCTGTTGGTAATGAGATCCCACCTCCTGCTTCCCAGCGGGATCATTTTTAGACAGCAGGATGGCGCTCCAAGGTATCAGATTTCCCAATTACAGGTGAATCATGTCAGTGGTCTTCCCCCACCTTCTTATTAAACCTGTGGAAGGAAAGATCATTTGGTGGGACTAGAGACTTTGGCTGTTAGAGAGTCACACTAAATGATTCACTGACCCTGCACTTTGAAAAGGTTATGGTCTTCCATTTCCTAACTATTCCTTCCCCATTACCAAACACTCACTGCCCTAAGGTTCCTACCTGATTTTTGAGTTGCTCTTATTCTTTTGATCTGAGTAGATCGATCTATGCTCAAAATAGGCATACGCAAAACTATAATTTGATTTTAACATGGCTTCAGGAAGTACTTTTGGTTTAAGGTTTAAAATGTGGTAATCTTTTCTTAAATATTTACTGTTTCCTTTGTACATCTCAACATTTTTCTATACCAAATTGCCAGTACAAATTTCTTCTAAGTTTGTTCATGTGTCATTTTGATCATTGTAACCCCATTAAAAGTTGGTCATTTTCGTTCACTTGGTTAATAGGGCTTAAGTCTGCCATTGGACTTTTCATCCTGTCTGTTAACTGACTCATCTTGCTGCTGGCACCAGTCTGTAACATGCCACCTGGGCCCTAGGTGGGTGGGCTGAGTTCATTGTTCACACTGTTGTTTGTTACTTTGTAGTGGCCTACCTTCAGACCTTGGACTTTGGAAGTGGATTTGCTCTGGCTCTCTCCTTGTCTTTTTTGCCTGACACTGAAGGTGAGTGTTCTGCCAACTGGGAAGGGGGCAGCAGATTTGTATATTTAGAAGAACTGTGTTGGTCTCAGTGTCATTTGACTGTTTTCATGAAACAAGTTGAGGTAGCTAACTTTTGACTCAATACTTAAATGATCTGTGTATTGAAAATGGCTCAGGAAAGTTACTAGAATTTTGGTCACTGTTGAAAATAGAAGTGACTTCATGTATGGGCTCGGTGGGTATTGTTGTGTACGGGCTACATTGTGAAGGGATGAGGATCTAATCTGGCAGGAGGGAGGGTGTTGACTTCGTAGTGTGTGGTGATGTGGGGTAAATTAAAAGGGAAAGGATGTGAGCACATCCATCAGGATCACAGCCCCTTCCATCCTGCGTAGTGACAGTTTGCCTGAAACTACGTAAAATATCGAATTTATTTGGCCTGCCTGCCCCTTTTCTAGGCAAAATAAATAACTCACCACTACCCTGGCAGAGAAAACCTTTTACAGTAGCCCATAATCCAGAATAAACTGTAGGTATCTGCATTTGCCGCCCACCCTCCCTGGAATGTTCCAGTGTCTCCTAGTGGGGCAGTAACACCCAATTTGGCCAACATTGACTTAAAAATCTCCCAGCAGGAAAATTTACCCTTTGCTATGACACCTCTTTGTACCTGTTTCTTATCAAGCCCACAAGAATGATGGCCAGTATGAGTTGGTCAGTCTTTGGTGTCTCACTATTTACACAGAGGCCCAGGCTTGGTGGAGTGGTCACCTGGGAGTGGGCCACTGCACACCTGGTTCTGTAACGGGACAGTTTGTTTCCTTCTACCTGGGGCCATGGGACTCCTACTTTTCAGTTGACTTAGAGTATATGTAGAAAGCATGTACTTTTTTATTTTTTTCATATCTTATACCATCTGCTGTATTCCCTTCACCCACGTTTCTGTTATCCTTCCCCCCCCTTCGTGGGGGTGGTATAGATCCATCATTGCTATCGGTTTCTCCTTTCTCCTCCCCTCCCCCCACCCACATGGTATCACTACTCCCATTACTGTTTCTGAGGGGTTTATCTGACCTGGATTCCATGTGTCGAAAGCTCTTATCTGTACCAATGTACATGTTTCGGTCTAGCAGGATTTGTGGGGTATAACAGGGGTCATGATATAGTTGGGAGAGGAAGCATTAAAGAACCAGGGGAATGTTGTGTTTTGTCAGTGCTATACTGTACCCTGCTGAATCATCCCTTCCATGTGTCCCTTCTGTGAGGGAATGTCCAATTACAACAGATGGGCTCTGCGTCTCTACTCTGACCCTTCTCCTTCACATCAACATAATTGCTTGTTTTTGATCTTCTGATACCTGATCTCATCAACACCCTGTAATCACAAAGACTGGTGTGCTTCCATGTTGCTTCTCTGCTGTATGGCCGCTTGTTTAACTTCAAGCCTTAAAGACCCCAGACGCTATATCTTGTAATAGCCAGGCACCATCAGCTTTCTTCACCATATTTGCTTATGCACCCATTTTGTCTTCAGTGATTGTGTTGGGAAGGTGAGTATCACACAGTGCCAGGTTATTAGAACAAAGTGTTCTTGTGTTGAGGGAAGATTTAAGTAGAGTCCCAAAGTCCATCTGCTACCTTAATTACTTAGCATATAACTATATTTACATAGGTTCATGCCTATATTTATACCTCTATATTTAGCTTATGCCTCCTAGTTCTTTCCTTTATTTCCTTTTACTTTCTTCCTGTCCCACTATCATGTTCGACCTTCATTCACCGCTCAGTAATTCCTCTTGGCTACATTACAGTTGATCAGACACCACTGGGCATTCTACACCTTCCTCACTGCTGGTTTTAGATCCCTTGTTGCCCTATCCCTGAGTTTGTTGGCTCCCGCTCCCTTTACCCTGCCTTCTCTACCAGACTCTCGCTGGAACTGTCGATCCCATTGCTTTCCCCTCAGGCTTGTGTATCCTAGCTTATATACGTACATAGATACATCTACTAAAACAGCGGTTCTCAACCTGTGGGTCGAGACCCCTTTTGGGGTCGAATGACCCTTTCACAGGGGTCACCCGATTCATAACAGTAGCGAAACTACAGTTATGAAGTAGCAATGAAAATAATTTTATGGTTGGGGGGCCACCACAAAATGAGGAACTGTATTAAAGGGTCGCAGCATTAGGAAGGTTGAGAACCGCTGTTTAAAAAGTATATAGAAATACATAAAATTTAAAAGCTTATAAATAGTTCTTGGTCAAAAAAAAAAAAGAAAAAAAATAGTTCTTGGTCTGTCTGTTGACTTTTATGAATGTCTTCCAGCCAAGTCTGATGGGGTTCCAAGTACTACCCCCCAAGTCAGAAGTCTGTTTTTGGTATTCCTCGGATAGTTGATGACTTTGCTCTCCTTGCTGCTCTGTTCTCTCCTCCCCTCCCCCCCTCCTTAGTTTGCTCCCATGTCTACAGGACAGACCGGCCACTGTCTCCAGCCTTTATCTTCAGTGCTGACCTCTGTTGTACATTCTTCTAGGGAGGGGGTCAACATAGCTTGAGTTGGGGCTGGCCTGGGTGGAAAGGATATACTTGGTGGCAGTTCTTTTACTTAGGAAACAAATCCCCCTTTTGTCTGTGCTCCAGAATCCTTTAGGTTCTCTGTGCTGTCTGAGTTACTGTTCTAATTTTCTTTTAACAGTTTTATTGGCACTTCATCCACATGTCATACAATTGTGAATTCATATCAAGGGTGAATTGCTTTTCTATCACAGCAGTGAAAACCAGTTTTGCAGTTGTACCTTTTTGGGCTTTCTAATCATATATTTCATGATAGACTTTTAATTTTCTTTTCTAATTGTCCATGACTATGACTTTGTTTCTTTATTGAATTCTTGGACAAAATATAAGGTCTTCAAATTAGCAAACGTCTCATGATACTCTTCAGTCTTTGGGCAGCAGCCTTGATGCTGGGCTCATAGTAGCTGTTTTGCTTCATTATTCATTTGAACTAACACCTTTTCCTCTAGGTCTTCTGATTTCTGCAGTGAAAGTGCTCTTTCTGTTACAAACAGCGAAGACTGGGAAAGGACTTGCAGTCATTCCCATTTCTTTGCCAACTGCTTAATGTAACAGTTTATAGGGTGTTTTATGCTTATAGGCATTTATTTGGTGTGATGAATTTATCTGTTCAATGATATGGGAAGTAGATGTCAGAATTCTTGGCTTAACCTCGGATTTCAGCCTCGGCGACAGGTATTATAATGGAATACTTACAGGGAACCCCCTTTTCTCCCCTAGTACCCATATTGGCCTGTGGTGGTGACGACTGCAAGATTCATTTGTTTGTTCAACAGAATGATGAGGTAATTTCAACTGTGCGTCATAAGACTAAAAGTACGTGCTTGTTAGTTACATACCATAACGCAGACTGTTTCTTGATGATAAAATAGTGGGACTTTTCTAATCTAGTAAAGATATTTAAAAACACCTTTCATGGCAGGCCTCTGAGAGGTGGTTTCCTACTCCTTGTTTGAGCACCATGTATCTACCACTAAGCCCAGAATATTTGGGGGGCAAAAAGTTATGTATGGGAAGGAGAATGCATAGCTCCTGATCGTTCCCAGTTATTTTTTTCTTTAATGAAATACACCATGCTGAAGGATACACAATGGTGCACTGGTTAGAGCCCTTGACTGCTTACAGACGCGCAGTGATCGAGCTTACTAGCTGTTCTCACTCCGTGGAAGAAAGCTATGGAGCAGGCCTGCCAGGTCCTGCAGGGTTGGTCAAGGCAGAATCAACTCAGTGGCAATGACATTTGTTTCTTTTTGCTTATTTGGTTTTAAAAATAAAACCCAGCAAAATGCCCACTCTAAGGGTATTTTTTTCCTGTGGAAGGAAAATGAGGCTTTCTAGGTTTTTGTTTTGTTTTGTGTTTCAAGTTAAAGAATTTTTTTTTACCGTATTTATTTTTAATCATTTTATTGGGGTTCTTATAACAATGTATATAGCCATTGTATCAAGCACATTTGTACATAGGTTGCCATCATCCTTTTCAAAACATGTTCTTTCTACTTGAGCCCTTGGTCTCAGCTCCTTTTTCTCCTCCCTCCTGACACTCTGTTCCCCCTCAGGAGACACAGTCTTGGGAGCGCCCTGGGACGGTTCTGTCCTATATGGTGGGTATGGTCGGAAGGGATTGATGGCAATGGGTTTGGAGATTCTGGTTCATTAAAAAAATCAATGCAATAGATTTGGCCGAGACAAGTTACTGATATAAGTGAAGTTGTGAAAGACTCATGAAAATGTTAAATTCTTATATCTAACCTGGGCTTTTTTGTCATCTTACTAGTTTCAGAAAGTGCTGCTTCTCCATGGACATGAGGACTGGATAAGAGGCGTGGAATGGGCACTCTTTGGTCAGTATGAAATTTTATAAGGCCCACAGGACAAGTGTGTGGAACTTCCAAGAAAGCAACCTCTTACCTTTCCATTATTAATTGGACTGAAAGAGATGCAACGGATTTCTGTTTATAAGATAACACTAAACAAAAAGTTGACACATGCTGGTTATGAAGTGGGCTCTTAAACATAAAGCCAGCAGTTCGAAACCATCACCCAATGCTTGGAGGAAAGATGAGGGCTTCTGCTCCATGAGATAGTCAGCCTCAGAACCTTTTAGAGGCACCTCCTCTGTTTTACAGCGTCAGGAGTTGGTATCGACTCGGTGACATTGAGTTTTTTAGTTTAGCTGACTAGTCCGCATGTTGAAGCTCTTCAAGTTCTTTATCAGACTTTGTAGACTGTATAGAAGAGTACCGCGTATTATAAACATTTATTGTTTTGTGTGTATAGTTGGTAATGTTATTAAAAATTAACATAGATCACATGTATGGAGGGTAAGGAAATGACACCTAATTTGAGGGTAACAAGTTATCAAAATGTGCAAATTGTATAAGAAAAAGCCTTCTACATAAATTTAAGAATATAGTGTTTTCTAATAACGTTTGTTTTTATGTTTAGGTAGCGATCTTTTCCTAGCCAGCTGTTCACAAGATTGCCTGATAAGAATATGGAAACTGTATAGAAAGTCAGCCTCTGTAGAAACTCAGGATGACGATGATGCTGACATAAGGCTAAAGGAAAACACTTTTGCAGTCGAGACTGAAAGTGAGTCACAGTGAAAATAATTTGATGCAGCAATTCCCAGGCCTCTGAGCTGGTTCATGTAGTCTGTCCTACCAAACACAGATGTGAGAGTTGGTGTTTCAGAAGTGTCAGATCCCAGCCCCAGACTCTTCTT
>NW_022111300.1:22635540-22635932 GCF_000313985.2 Echinops telfairi
TGAAGTTAATGAAATTTTAGAATGCCTTTTATTTTTGTTGAATCTAAGGAATCATTGTCATTTTTAAAATTTTATACTGTTTCCACAACTGAGTTGGTTCTCAAGCTGTTCTTCAATTTGGAAGAGCTCTGAGGAAAGCCTGCAGTGTTTGCTTGTGTTACAGGCACCACACTCGCGTTTGCCGTGACTCTGGAGACTGTGCTGGCTGGGCATGAGAGCTGGGTAAATGCTGTTCATTGGCAACCTTCATTGTACAGAGGTAAGGTGACCAGCATCTCAGTTAAACTTCGTACACAGAGTTTGAGGCTGACCATGTGAAGTCGAGACTTTGTAGAAAATAGAGTGGATAAGAAGTCCCAAGTGTATCGCATTTGTAATTTCACACAGCCTTA
>NW_022111300.1:22644499-22645671 GCF_000313985.2 Echinops telfairi
TGTGATTTCTGTTTTGCAAGCATGTTCATTGAGGCACAAAGAGGTTATGGAGTGTCTAGCTAGCTCTAGGACACATTCAATAATGTTGAAACAGGAAAATTTCCTAGGGCTATATCTCGTAAGTGTTCAAGTTCTAGTGTCTCAGTTGGACAGTGGATCCTATTATTTCAAAACCCCAATATTTTTTATCTCATGCTTAGTTTTTCATCTTGGCAGGGGATTCAGTCTTTCCCATTCTGAAACATGAATGCTTTAAGTAGTGCTGGTCTTAAAATGACATGCGTTACAATGCTTCCATTGCAGAAAGAGTGGACTCCGGAGATTATAATTTCAGGACACTTTGATGGTGTTCAAGACATGATGTGGGATCCAGAAGGAGAATTTATCATCACTGTTGGTACTGACCAGACGACACGACTTTTTGCTCCGTGGAAAAGAAAAGGCGTGTCACAGGTGAAATGGCTTCCCATTGGACTGGTGCACATAAAGGCAGCGGTGCCCCATTGTTAGCCCTTAAACCTGGGCCATTGAGTGGATTCCAACTCATAGCGAACCAAAGGGCAGAGCAGGGTTTCCAAGGCTGCCATGGTTTTGGAAGGCTACTGCTGCTCTTTCCTTTGTCTCCGGGAGCTGTGGGTGTGTTCTACCTGCTGATCTCACCTGGCAGCCACTAAACCTCCTTTGTTAGTTATTGGGAAAATTCAAAATAAAGTTAGTATGACGTACCTCCACACCCTCTCTCGAATGGCTAAAGTAATAGTATTACACTACCCAATGCTAGTAAGGGTGTAGAGTGACCGTAATATTTAGACATTGCTAGTGGGGAGACACGGGGGTACACCTGCTGTGTTAGGCCAAGTTGACTAGAAAAACAAATTCAGAGACACTCAAGTGTGTAAGAGAGAGCTTCATATAAAAGAGCAGTTTGTTGTATATCCCAGTCCAGATCAAATCCCTAAGTCTGATAGTAGCACATATATCCAATACTAGCCCATGAATTCCTCTTCAGACTTACACAGCACATGCAATGATGCTAAATGAAGGAAGATCACAGGCCGGTGGGTAGAAAGTCTTGTGGATCTAATGCCAGTGGAAGCATCTCAGTGCTGTCTCCTCCAGCTTTCTGAGTGTCTACTCCACAGGACGGTGAAGCCAAGAGAGAGTGTGGCTCA
>NW_022111300.1:22647266-22648803 GCF_000313985.2 Echinops telfairi
CAGATGAACAAATAAGGCTTAGTTGTATGTGGGAATACTGAGCAATCAAAAGGAATCATCGTTAACAGAACATAGATTAATTGGTCCCACAATCAGATTTCCATAGCAAGGTAAAAATAATTATGAGCCTAATATTTTACTTGTTGAAAATAACTAGATTTTTTAAACGTCTCCGCCCCCGCCCCCCCGCTTTTTTTCCCTCTTACCCTGTTTCAATACCCAGGTGACTTGGCATGAAATCGCAAGGCCTCAGATCCATGGCTATGACATGAAATGTTTAGCCATGATTAGCCGGTTCCAGTTTGTATCTGGAGCAGATGAAAAGGTTCTTCGAGTTTTTTCTGCACCACGGAATTTTGTGGAAAATTTTTGTGCCATTACAGACCAATCACTGAATCGCATACTTTGTAATGTGAGTATTCCTCTGCTTTAATTCAATCTAGTTTCTTTGCTGCATTTTTAAAAACTTTGACTTTGGATTGTAAATGGAATGAATGGGTATAAAGAAAGTCCAGTAGGTAACCACTGGCTTAACAAACTTTTGTGTGTGCTGTGACATGTGGTAACTAACATTTTAAAATCAGAAATGTGTAGAGTAAACTAGGCCAAGATGCTGTAACCCAACAAATCCAGTGCCATTCCAATTCATAGTGGTCCTGTAGCACAGAGTATAAAGCACTCTTTCACGTTTCTGAGACTGCAGGTCTGTGGGATCAGGCAGCCTCATACATCCTCTGAGGAGCGGTCGATGGAGAGTACATGTATGCCAGAAGATAGGTAAACCAGCAGCCGTCTGGGTGCAACTGGAGAGAAAATAGTGGTTTGAAAGTAATGTCATGAATTGAACTTAAATTCCCGGGGTATCTACCGAGCACTTGAACCTCCACACAGCTCTAAGACTAATCTACGCTGTCCTCTGGTAGTGGACATTCGGGATGGGATCAGTGTGTATATGTTCTTGTTAGATGCCGTGAAGTCTGTTTTTGTCTCCCAGTAACTGATTCCAGGTGGCAGAGTAGCATACTCTACCCACGTAGGCTTTTCTTGGCTGTATGTGGATCGCCTGGTCTCCCTCCCATGGAGCAACTGGCTGGATTCAAGCCATGAAGCTTTCAGGCTAGCAGCCAGAGCTTTCCCAGTGACCTCACCAGGGCTCCCTGCTTACACATGGAGACAGAGCTAAGCATGTGGGGCAAGATGCCATTAGTTTTAGGATCTCTCTGTTCTAGAGATTAAAATACGATGTTAGGATCAAAAGGTGGCTTTGTCCCAGGTACACCTCCATTCTGAGTCTTAAAATAAAGGAATCCTATAGGCTGGGAAACTGCTTGCGTATTTTAGGTTTGACTTCTATCCTGAGGGATAGGCATGTAGGAATGCTGCTGCTTGCTGTTCTTGATAGTCGCTGATTCTCTTTGCTCATGTACCTGTCCATGTGTTCAATAAAGCCACGTTGCAGGAAACACTCAGTATTTGGGCATAATCAGTATTACTACTCCAGATGAAATTTGTAATAGAAATTATTTAAATGTATTTC
>NW_022111300.1:22650063-22653700 GCF_000313985.2 Echinops telfairi
AAAACAATCTTAAGTTCATGCATGTATAACTTATATGAGGGTGAGTTAGAAAGTGTTGCTATAAGACCTAAGTAAACCTTTATTAAACAGTATTAAAACGTAAAGCTACTGTTTCCGAGTATATCATCCATATAGGCCTAGACGGTTTGGAAGGCAGAGTTTCTATCTCTAACTCTTGTCCAAAGAGTTCTCTGCTCTTCAAGTTGCATCACATCAAGCACAGCAGTTTCCCATCCTGAAAGAACTCAGAATGTTCCTTTTCAACGTTGAGGGGTAGGATCAGGGCATGTAGGGTGAGTACAATAAACTTTCCCAACATAATCCTCATAGGACAGCCCTTCAAAGAAGTAGCGTGTCCGCTGCCATCATAGAAAAAATTTCCTCTGGCCACTTTCCTGAAAAGTGTGTTCCATAGGTTTTAAAGATGAGGAAATATTAGGTCAGAGGAACACATTGGAAAATACTAGAGTGGTGGGTTTAGCCTTGCCTTTGGAATCATGTGGATGCCCCTCCAAATTCCAGACCCTTTACTTTGTAGCTGGTGACTTTAATATTGGGAAAAGTATAGGGGACTTAAAAGGTAGTGACTAGATTTGTGGTGTTGTGTTTCTTTAAATTAGGAGATATAACTCCTCGGCCTGATGAAGCAGAACCGTTAACTCAGACTGGTTTTGAGTATCACCAGATGGCCTTTCAGCCTTCCGTACTTACGGGTAAGAAATGGCATGAAGATGGTTTAATACTTTGTCAGTAGATCCCCACTGCTGCGGGCTGGACCTGATCTGGTTTCCAAAATTTTTGTATTTTTGGTTTGCCTTGTTTTGGCCCGATTGTGTTTGTTCACATTAGAATGTATCTCAGAGGTGTTATGTCAGTGGAGGTCACCCTCTTTAAGCTGTGTTGTATGCGTTTCCGCTTTTTGATATATGAAACCCAGGATTGATGGAACCTATAAGGACGGGAAGTAGAATAAGAGGTTTGGCGGGAGGAGGGTTTAGTGGTGGAGTGAGTAAAAGGGAGTCCATGTAGAAAAAGAATGTTTGGAAACTGATTGTGGTAGAAATTGTAGATTCTACTTGATGTGATTGAAATTTGAAATGATATGATATATGTATTTAATCTCAACTAATAAAAAAAGAATTTTGTAAACATTCTTTTAAAAAGATGGTTTAATAAAATTACTAGTAGATATAGTGCCATATCTGTTGCTGCTGCGCTAAATAACATTGTGTTAGACAGGGTTCTCTAGAGAAACAAAACCAGGACACTTATGATTTTTTATATATATGGATAGATATATACAGTACGAAGAAATATAACAGCTAATTAGTCCACACAGCAGTACAGAGGTCTCAGTTCAACTCACTTCTGTGTAACAGTTAATATACTGGAAGTCCTTCAACTCATGAGGGCTGCTGTGTCCAACGTCAAGGAAGCAGACAGCTGAGTCTTCCTTAGGGCAATGCAGGTAGTCCAGCCACAGGCAGCAAACAGCAGTATGGTCACCAACAGTCAGCAGCTCAGGAACTTAGCGAAGCAGGCTTGGATGGGATATCAAACTCAAGCAATGCAAGACGACAGGATCCACCAGCCTCAAGCTCAAGCGATGTATACACCAGCAGCATGGAGAATGAAGCAGGTCTTAAAGGAACCTCAAGCTCCGGCAGGGCACAATCCATGGGTTGGGCTGCCCCACAAGTAGTGTAGCTCACAAGTTGAGGCAGGGAACTATCTAAAGCAGATGTACACTGGTCCAATAACCAGAGAGCAAGAAAGAGAGGGGTGGGCCTTGCTGAGCCATTTATCTCTTTGCCCTCCCATCAAACTGTGACCTTATTAATCCCCCCACATGTTCCAATTGCCCGAGTTGGTACAGTGAACCTACCTGTCATGTGTTTCAGAATTCACTTTTTAATTTACATGTAAATATTAAAAATATTATTAAAAAATAATTGTAATGTTATACATTTGTTATAGAACCTCCCACTGAGGATCATCTTTTGCAGAATACATTGTGGCCTGAAGTTCAAAAACTGTAAGTTAAACTGCCCTTATCTCTTCTATATGACTGCTATAATTAATTGGCGATAAAACATTTTTTTTCTCCTCACAACTTGATGTTACCCTTTGCCCTTTTGCTTTATACTCCCTCACCCCAGTTTTCAGATCTTTGAGTGTCTCTACATAAGAGGTAAGAGTTACATCTCACATGACCTTTTACATGACGTACCGTGTCAGGAGCCCTGGTAGTGGGCTGCATGTGGGACTGCTGACCTCAAATTCAAGGTCGAGGCCACCAGCTGCTCCGAGGGAGAAAGACAAGGCTTTCTACTGCCTTGAAGAGTTGTAGTCTCGGAAACCCAAGGGGGCAGGGCTACCCTGTCCTAAAACTGCTAGGAGTTGGAGTAATTTGAGTTTTTTAAGTATGTATTTTATTTCTCAAGAAATAAACAAAAGTTTGTTTATTGTCCTTAATGTTTGAAATAGAGCAGCATTGTATTATATTTACTTTTTTAAAGGACTTTTGGTCTTCGCCTGACACCCCGCCCCCGCCCCCGTCATTGTTTGCTCTGTGTCTGCGTCATTGTTTGCTCTGTGTCTGGGAGTGGGGCATTTGACTTGTGAGTTCTATCACTCTTCGGAGGCTGGCATCGTTCTCTAGTCTTCCCTTTTCTCTCTGAATATTTACCCAGATGAAAATCCTTTGAAGAAATTCTGTGGACTCAGGAATTCAAGAGGAAGCAATGTTAGTTTTCTCCCTTTGAAAATTTTTGAGAATAGGTTATCTATACTAACAAAGAGATCATATATTTTCTCTTTTGAATTGTAGATATGGACATGGTTCTGAAATGTATTGCCTTGCTTGTAGCAACTCAAAGACTCTGCTTGCTTCAGCATGCAAGGTAGGCAGTCTCCCTTTTTATTCCACTGTTGATGCGGGTCCTCGGGCTCTGGAGAGTTTTAGGCTGGAGACTATGTGAAAGGGCCCGGTGCCTGCTTTTTCTGAATCTTGCTCCCTCACTCTCTCCCTTTCTCTGCTCCCCTATTGCCCCCCCCCCCCAATCCACTTTAAGTACTTGGCTTGAATTTACTGTGTCCCCTGCACAGAGTGATTGGGGCAGGCTTGTTAGAGTTGCTGGTGAGAGTTTGGTGAGCGTTCTTTAAGATTGGAGTCCCAGGAGGGCCACCTGCAGCTCCTCTGTCTGGGTTTGCACATGGTGATTGAAGTGTGCTCCTATCGACATAGACAGCAACTGAGTGAGCAGAGTCTCACACCAGGCAGTGTCAGCTAGCTGTCACAGCACACGAGCTGCAGAATAGTGCACAGCAGACTTTCACCTGGGAGAACAAACACACGTGGTCCCTGTCCCATGCTCACTCTCTGGGAGAGCTTGTTGAGAGCTTCCAGCAGGGGAGCCCAGCTCCTCAGATGCCCTTGACTGAGGGATAGCCCTCTTCTCTCGGGGAAGGGCCTTCTCTCTGACCAAGTTGACAGAAGGGAGGCAGAGCGCACTCACCTAGCCAGCCAGATTTGTGGAAACAAACCGGAGTGATCACTGGGTGACAAGTGTGGCAGCAAGGCCACTCTCACATCTCAGCCACTCTCTGAGGGAGATGGCGTTTGTGGAGGATTTTG
>NW_022111300.1:22654170-22656020 GCF_000313985.2 Echinops telfairi
ATGAGCACGAGTCCATCAAGTTCCCAAGTTCCTCGGTGCCTCTTAGTACCTCCTCTCTCCCGCTCCTCCCTACCCTAACAGACCATTGGTTGCTGGTTTCTAAAACTTTCTATAGTTAGTAAAGAGTGCCTGCTCTGAGCATTGCCCTTGGTTAGAGAACTATTGGTGTGGGAAGAGGAACCCTGGTGGTGCAGCGCTTAAGTGCATTAATGTGAACTGAGGGGTGCCGGTTTGAACCCAGCAGCCTCTTCATGGGAGACCGATGTGGCCTTGGACCTTATGGGGCCGCTCTGATCCATCCCATAGCGTCACTTCAGTTGGGATCATCTTGAAGTGGGCTTATTTATTTGAGGTCAAGTTGACATGGCAGCTTGGAAGCTTATTTGTGACACTTACAGGGTCAGTGAGATTGTGCTAATGCTGGAGGAATCATCTGGAAAATGGAATTGAGACAGATGGTACAATTGGAAGAATGTTGGCAATGTCACTGAAGTGTCAAAACTATTGGATTGGTATGTTTTGCTCTGTATATCTTCACCAGAAAGGAAGTTAGTAAGTTTCATATGAGTGGGATCATCCAGGAGGTATTCTTTGGTGTCCCTGCGTTCAGTCAGCGTCCTTATTCTGTGATTCCTCCGTGCTGTGGCGTTGTATGGACATTCACGTTGTGTCCACATTTCGGCCATGGTGAATAGCGCTGGGGCTCAGGTTTCTCTGTGCTTCTGTCACCTCGTTAGGAAATGTTCCCAGGATGGGATTGCTGGGTCCTCTGGTAGTCCTGGTGGCGCTGTCAGGAAAGCATTGGACTGTCAACCGCCAGGTCAGCAGTTCAAACCCCCAGTCTCCTGGGAGAGAGAAGAGGGTCTCTGCCACCATAAGGATGTGTGCCCCCTGGGTACCCTTCCAGGGGCCGCTGCGGCAGAACGCACTCACTGCCGAGCTTGGCTTTGGGGTGGGAATCCTCAGTGTCACTCCTGAGGAACGGCCTGGCGGGTTTTCAGAGCAGCTGTACCAGTTTGCATTCTCCACATCCTTGACTTGTTTTTAAAGTCTTTGGTCTTGTAGTGAATTGAATGAGGGTGAAGTGGCATCTCATTGTGGTTCTGATTTGGTTTTTATCTCCCTAAGGAAAGAGCCTTGGTACCGTAGCAGGTCAGTGCTCTCCTGCTAACCAAAAGGTTGCCGTTTTGAACCTACCGGTTGCCCCCTGAGAGGCAGATGTGGTCACTGCTCTGTAAATATGCACAGCTTTGGAAACCCTGTGGGGCCTTTCTGCTCCATCCTATAGGGTCGCATTTGATGGCAGCAGATTTGGTTTTTGTTTTTGCTTTAATAAAGTTGCGTATCCTCTAGTATGCTTCCTGACTATTTGCATATTCTCTTTGGTTAACTATCTGCCTAAGTCTCTTGCCCGTATTTGGATTTGGATTGTTTGTCTTTTTCCTGCTAAGTGGTAAGGAGTTATTTATGTATTCTAGATACTAAAACCTGATTGGATATGTGAATCTCTAGAAGGTTTTCCAAGTTTGTCAGCTGTCTTCGTTCTTTTTTTTTTAAAGATCATTTTATTGGGGGCTCTTACAACTCTTATAACAATCCATATACCAGTTGTATCAAGCATATTTGTACATATGTTGCTATCATTCTTTTCTAGACATTTACTTTCTATTGAGCCTTTGGTATCAGGTGTCTCTTTACTTTGGTGATTAAGTCCTTTCATGAATAAGATCTCATCTACGTTTTGTCTTCTGCTGCTTGTGCTTTTGCTGTCATGTGCTGCCTTTTCATTACATAACTATTAATATACAGATGCTTCTTCTTAAAAACAATCAGAATATAACTGTAGCGTA
>NW_022111300.1:22657349-22659573 GCF_000313985.2 Echinops telfairi
CAAGGTGCTCTTGTATTAGGGGAGTACGCATGAGGAGGCCCAATGTCCACCTGCCACCCCACTACCAAACCAATAATTATTGCACCTAGGTCTGTTCCCCCCTTAATCTTAAATATATTTACATATGTACATGTCTGTATTTAGGCTTGTATATATGCCCTTTGCCTCCTACTTCTTTCCTCTATTTCTTTGCAGCTTCCTCCTGTGTCTCTTGATTTTTTTACTTCCCTCTGTTCATGGCTTCTTCTCTGTATTGCAGGCATCTAAGAGAGAGCATGCAGCTATCATTCTCTGGAACACTACATCTTGGAAGCAAGTCCAGAATTTAATCTTCCACACGTTGACTGTCACACAGATGGCCTTCTCACCTAACGACAAGTTCTTACTGGCTGTCTCCAGAGACCGGACCTGGTCACTGTGGAAAAGGCAGGACATAGCTTCATCGGAACTAGGTAAAACAGCTCTGTTGGGCCACAAGGCTATGTGTGGAACAAGTGTGCCCATTTTATGCACTCTGAGCAGCTGCTGGACGTGAGAAGGGCAGAGCATCACACCTTGAAGCCTGTCACGACCCTGTGATAATTCAACAAAGGGTGACTGACTCCCTGTAGGTGTGCGTGACTTCTGGGTTGACATTCTGGTGCCCCTGTGGTTAGGGTGGCATGTGTTCCGATAGCTCTGTTGGAGGAAAAGAAATTCTGTTTGTGGAAAATGTCTATTTGCAAATGTTTTCACAAAACCAGTTGGCACCACAGAACCATGTGGATGGCATATTCTGAGCTAGAAATCTATGAGTCAGGACTCATGAAGGTTCCATTGGGGAAACTTAAGAATGACAGTTTTTTCCCCTCTTTTAAGAATTATTTTACAAATGTAGAAATATTTTAAAATTGGAAACCTAAAGGGGACAGGAGGGCCCTTAGTCTTTTCCTACTCAGACCTGTTACTTTCATAGATTAGGAAGATGGTTCCAGGCTGGATAGCATGATCCCTGGGCCATAGATTAACCCAGTTAAGCCTGCATTCTACACCTGATAATTAAAACCAGAAAACGTCTTGCGTCGCATTTTAAAGAGTACCAACTCCAACATATTAGACTATTTCATTTCACTCCAGTAGTGATTTCTTAACATGAAACATTTACTTTTTAAAATGTTACGGTGATGACAACATTTTTACAATGCTGTGTCTCTATGGGTTATAGATTATTGGATGGCTTGTCCTTCCCTCCTTGAAAGAAGTTAATATGCTGTAAGTGTAGGTCATGTGATGGCTTAATCTTACATTTAAATCATATGAAGGAAGAGTTTGGTTTGGTTTTATGTTATTTAGCTGGTGCATTAATTTTTTTGATAGTTCAATATGCAAATCAGGCTTATTCCTACGTAAGACTTCGTCAGTAGGCATCCATTGATCCTTTAATTGAGGGTCTGAGTGCTCGTCATCCATCCCTGGAGAGTGGACAAAATATTGTGCCCACGATCTTCCGGTGAGGGGTCAGTCACCTGGATTTGTTCTCTGGTTAAAGTCTGGCTTTATAAATTGATGACTCCGTCACATGGTGAACATGGCATTCACACGTACTATTTTTAAATGGTATAAAAGATTTTTTAAGAAAACAACTCTGCTTCTCTGCGTGGTGACTATTGGGTCCGTGTTTCTTTCAGAGCCGGTTTTCATTCTCTTTGCCTTCACGAACAAAGTCACTGCAGTGCACAGCAGAATTATTTGGTCTTGTGATTGGAGTCCCGATGGCAAGTACTTCTTCACAGGGAGCCGGGACAGAAAGGTAATTCCAAGGACATAACCCCATGTTTTCAAATGTCAAAGGTAATCATTACAGGGATGTTCGAATAAAGCATGTAGTCCTAGTTCTGTCCTGCCTCTTAATCAGCTTATTCCCTCCTGTAACACATGGATTCATTTTGAAAACTTTTCTTTAAAAATGTTTAAGTCCATTTCTCTGAAATATCAAAGAGAAGACCTTTCAGATGGCCCCAGTGGGTGAAACTTTTTTTATATTGAGCGGTTGCTGCCTTTTTAATCAGTGGTGGAGGGGTGCACCCGAGCTTTTTAAAAGAAATCATGTAAGGTAGCAGTCTCATGTACTTGAGCATAAGCCTGGCCTCCTCACCGTGTCCTTTCCTCTAGACCAGAGGTTGGGAAGCAGTTAGGCGTTTCCTTTCCACTCTTTGCCTTCTCCATTCAAAGAAGGTACAAGTGA
>NW_022111300.1:22659674-22677451 GCF_000313985.2 Echinops telfairi
TCACCGTGTCCTTTCCTCTAGACCAGAGGTTGGGAAGCAGTTAGGCGTTTCCTTTCCACTCTTTGCCTTCTCCATTCAAAGAAGGTACAAGTGACAGAAGTGCCAGGCGCAGGGTGGCGCTGGGGCTGGTCTTACCCAGGGCAAATCCTTAGATGACATCTTGGTGTCACACTGTCCTGCTGTTGTCTGCCCCTGGCTTTCCACCTCCAAGTGTCTGTACCTGCTCTGTGCAAGGTGCAGAGGGAGCAGCACTGCTTCTGCCCTCCAGAGTCGCCCCGCGGAAGCCATCGAGCCAACCCCGGGGCGGTGAGCTGGGGTTGCAGTGGCTAGAGCAGCACTCTGCCCATTCCGAGAAGGGCGCTTCAGACTGCTTGGACAAAAACGACGGTTTGCAATCTTGCTTTGGGCCTGCCCTTGTCTCTGTCGTCTGTGTTCCTTCCCTCTCCATTTCTTTGTGATCCACCACACCCCCTTGGAACATCATCAGAATAACTACCCAGCCAGGGACTTGACTGGTGCCCACACATTCTGCGGCAGCTTCTTGGGCAGTTCCTCGGTGAGGACGCCACCGATGGACTGGGTTTCATGATGGCTAGGCAAGGACAGTCCGTGATTCCTCAGCTACTTGGGCAGGCAGTGCCGGGCTCACTGGTGTGTGTGTTCTGTACTGCGGCCTTGCTGAGATGCTCGAAATACTCGGAAGCCCCTGGACATCATACACCATGTCAAGCTGTGTTTAAAAAATTCCCTAACAGCCATGCTGCATGGTGTAGGCCCTCTCTAGTGTATTGCTAGAAACCCACCCCAAGGAAGCTTTACCGAGTGTGGCCTTTCTGTTCAGGTGGTTGCCTGGGGCACGTGTGACTCCAGCAGAGGCTCCACAGCTCCCCACATTGGCCCCTGCTCCTCCGTCTTGGATGTGGGTGGCTCCGTGACAGCCGTCAGCGTCTGCCCGGTGCTCAACCTTTCTCAGCGGTGAGTTTCTGGGGCAGCGACCGTGGTTGCATGCTTTATTTTAGAGAACCACTTGGTGTCTCATCCTTTAGGCACCTCTTAGCTTCTGACACTTTTTCGTAATGTGTATGCTTCTCGTTAGAAATTTAAATAGAACAACGTGATTCAGAGTAGTGATGGAGTGGGAGTGTGACTCAATTTTTTATAGTAACCGAGTGCACGGTTGTAGTGTTGTCTCTGCCGTGTCTGGGAGAATTAGCCGCAGAAAGCCTGCTGGTGGGCTTCGCTGGCGGGAGTCAGGGCAGAGCTTGTGTGCACCGGTAGAACACAGACTTGGCCTACACCGGAGCCTGTGCTGGCTGGTAAGCCTTCCCAGTTCCTGTGAGGCAGGGCAGCTGGGGCTACTGAGAGGGTTGATGGAGTCAACAGAAATTTCAGGCTGAATTAATTGCTCTCTGCTTTCTTCCCCATCAAAACAGATACATTGTTGCCGTGGGATTAGAGCGTGGGAAGATATGTTTGTACAGCTGGAAGAAGACTTTTCCAGAAATCAACGACTGGACCTTCTGTGTAGAAACAAGTAAAAGGTATTGTCTTTCTGTTTTTCTTTCCATCAGAGTGGATTGAATTTGTTCTGTCTCTAACGTCACTTTCATGCCACAAACGTCACTTTCATGCCACACTGTTCTCATGACTCCACGATTTCTCTTCTGTGGCTGCCTCTAGAAAGTGATGTCTAATATGAGTATTTCACACTTTCTTTTCCCCGACAAGGAGGACACCAGGTCGGTGATGTCGATGGCATTACAGTGGCACTGATGGCAGTCACATTGTGCAGTCTTTCCCTTCAGCCCATAAAGCCATGCTTTAACTCCCCCTTTTTCGGAATTTATCAACAGAAGATTTAGAATGTTGAGGGTTCTTTGAATTGATTGATAGTGTGTTGCCACCACATCCTTGAATCGACTCATCACATCAGTTCAGATGCTCTAAAGAGCAAACTGTTGGCCCAAGGAAACCCCATGCCGCCTGTGCTGTCTCCCTTCACCCACATTTCTGTTATTCGTCCCCCTCTGGGGTGGGGGTGCAGGTGGGGGGACCGTAATGATAAGTCAATCATTATGGTCAGTTCCTGGACCCATTGTGTTTTAACACAATCATTGCAGTCTCCTGCTTTCTTGGGGAATAATGTTTGATTTGCCACATTATGTTGTTTGGATTGCTAATATTCCGCTTATCAAATTTTAAGTGTATATTTTTCATTTTTATTGTGATTTAGAACAAGCACATTAGTTTTTCATTTCAACAGTTTATACATTGTTGTTTTGTAACATCAGTTGCAGTTTTTTGATTGTTAACATAGTCTTCCTGCTCCCTCCCTGGACTTTGCCCACAGCCATCTGTCATTCTTTCCAGCCCCTCCCTGCCTCCTGAGCTTTGTTTCGGGGTTAAATGCTGCCCCAATGCTGGCTATCGGTCATTAATTGTTGGGGCACTTGGCTCACCAGTGCTCATGTTGGCCTCATAGGCCTGCCTGTTGTTAAATATGTTTCAAACTAAAATTAGTTTTTGTTGTTGTTTTGCTAATAGATAAAAAGGAATATAAGCAAATACTGGCTTGTAGATTGATTCCTCACATTCCTGTATTCTAAGTAGGACATGTTACCAAAACCAAAACCAAATGCATGTGGCATTTTAACATTCATGGCAAAAAAAAAAAGTCCCTTGGAGTAACTCTCTGGGAGACAATAGACTATACTTGTTGCAGGGATGGCACCACTCAAATCATTCCTTTTTTGAAATAAGACAACTTTTAATATTGCCCACTAAATACTTTTGAAGCTTTAGGAAATATACTTAAAACTAGCATATTTATTATTACTATAATATGTGAAATATTGTTTTATCAAAGATTGACAAAAGAAAATCAGTCTTATAGTTATTTTAGGTTTATCCTGGATTCATGTCTTCCTGTCTTAGAATGCATCGGGTGATGGGGATTCTCAGCACATGAAAATAAAATGTGTGTGCCCTGGTGTTTTTTCAGTGTTTGCTGGCAGAAACCCTGGTGGTGTTTTCAGTGTTTGCTGGCAGAAACCCCACTACAGTTCTTCACTTTATTCCTTTTCTCTTTTTCTTTTTGGCAGGAGGAGGGTTTTTTTTTTTTTTTTGCTAATTTGCAAGATATGTATAAAGGCTGGATTGTCACAGGGATTATTAATTTATTTACTTCTGTGTGGCAGCATTGTGACTGCTCTTTGGGTGTGTTCGGAGTAGGACAGAGCTAAGAGTGTCTTGCCCAAGGCCATGCAGTTAAAGGTCACATTAGAAACCAGGCATCTTTTACCATGTGCCTCTGGGCATTTCATTGAACCTTTCACTTTACCCAACAAGAAAAACGTAAGTTCCAACCCATGCACTCACTTTTGCTTAATTACTGCCACGGAGTTGATTGTACGGGAGGGCAACGCTGTGGAGCAAGTCCGCGCTGCCCCTGCCCCGTGGGCTTCTGAGACGCAGTGTTCACTGCAGTTGGAAGCCCTGTCTCTTTCAAGCAGGAGCTGCTACTGGTTTCTAACTGCTGCCCTTGTGGTTAAGGGCCCATTCATGACCCGCTACACCACCAGAGCTGCTTGAAGCCCTCTCACAGAAGTCAGAACCAAATGGTAGCAAATAGGCTGTGAAGCTGAATTCTTTAAAGTACACATATTTAGTATTATCTGAAAGACCGCTAATAACAATTTTATGAGCATTGATTATTAAAATAAAAGCTGACAGAGATTCTTTGCCCTTTTTCGGTACTATCATTAGCCAATAAATAAGTTACTTAATTGGACAGTTTAAGTAAAACAAGGCATTTTCAAGGTTAAAATACAATTGCTCAAACATGAATGATAGTATTTAAATCCTGGAATCCTGAGCATTGGTATTTTCAGATTTGACTTCCATTTGTGTTAGCAGGCAGGACATTCTGATGAAGCTGACACCTAGTGGAATGCTTGATAGTCTCAATGGGCAGCCACTTCATGCTGCTCTCCCTTCCTTTCAGCCAAAGTCATACACTCGCTGTCACAAGACTCTGCTGGAAGAATTGCGATGGAAAAACCAAACAGGATGAAGATGAAGCCGACAGTGCCAAATGGCTAGACTTCGCAAGTTGCAGCGAAGATCACACAGTGAAGATACATCGGGTCAACAGATGTGCCCTATGACGGACTTACTCACTACAAGTCTTTTAAGTAAACCAATCAGTGGAGTCTCTAAATCATATATCGTGTAAATACATAACCTCTCTTTACCTTAATCATTTGAGTTTTGGTTTTCAATCAGTGGAGCAGTAGTCCTCATAGGTCCTTTGAGACCTGGTGATGGCTGGGCCCCTTTCCTCAGGATTGTGCTATGTACTCACCCCTACTTTCAGGGCTCATGGACCTGCACACCTGCCTCTGTGGGTCCCAGCATAGGAGCCCTTGTGTTTCCTGTATTCGTTACTGAACTTTGCTGATTATGTTATTTTGGGTCTTTTCTTTTCACGCACCCCTTTCTGGGACTTGGGACATTTATTACCCTCTTCAGGGGAGGAGCGTAGACAATAAAACAAGAGGAAATCTGGAGTGCTAGGTTTTTACAGTGACAGCTTTTGTCAATCAATTTCCTTCAGAGTGTGCTGAGGCTTGACTTCTTCCCAGGGCACACCAGCTCTACCAGGAATTTGGCAGACAATTGTGTGTGAACGTCAGCAAGTCCTTTGCTTTACTTTTATTATTTAATACCATTTTATTGGGGCTCTTGCAGCTCTTACAACAATGCACATCAGTTGTATCAAGCGTATTTGTACATATGTTGCCATCATCATTTTCTAAACACTCACTTTCTATTTGAAGCCCTTGGTATCAGCTCCTCTTTTTTTCCTCCCTCCCACGACCCCTTGATAAATTATAAATTTTTTTGTTTTCATGACTTACACCAACTGCTGTGTCTCTTCACCCACATTTCTGTTGTTCGTTTCCCTGTGTGTGAGGGGGTGGGGGGTTGAAGGAGGTGTTACGCATCTATCATTGCAGTTGGTTCCCCCTTCCTCCCCTTCTCTCCCTACCGCCCCCTACCCTCCTGTTACCACTATTCCCACATACGGTTCCTGAGAGGTTTATCTGACCTGGATTCCGTGTGTCTTGAGCTCTTTATCCGTAACTGTGTACATGCTCAGGTCTAGCCAGAACTGAAAGGTAGGACTGGGGTCATGATGTCAGGGGGTGGGGAGGCGGTGAGGAAGCCTCAAAGAACCAGAGGAATATTGTTCCATCGGTGTTTCATTGGTGCTATACTGCCAACTAGTTGACTCATCCCTTCTTGTGACCCTTCTGTGAGAGCATGTCCTATTGTCTACAAAGGGATTTGGGGTCTCTGCTCCGATCCCCACATGTTCTCAACAATGTTTTTTTCTATTTGAGTCTTTTGATGCCTGTTAACTGGTTACAGGCTGCCGTGCTTTTTCCATGTGGGCTTGTTGCTTCTCTGCTAGATGGCTGCCTGTTTAACTTCAAGCCTTTAAGACCACAGACACTACATCTTTTGATAGCCGGACACCGTCAGCTTTCTTCCCCACATTAACTGTGCACACATTTTTTTCTTCAGAGATTGTGTCTGGAGGGTGAGCATTACAGAATGCCAGGTTAGAACAGTGTTACTGCGTTGAGGGGGGGCTTGAGCAGAGGCCCAAAGTCAGTCCACTTCCTCTATGTACATAGGTTTATATGTCTGTTTTCATGAATAAGTATATTTATGTACATACCTGTGCTTATACCTCTATCTATAGCTTTGCTTCCTAGATCTGTCCTCTGTTTCTTTTTACCTTCCTCCTGCCCCATCATCACGCTCGCCCTTCTTCTGCCTCTTAGTAATTCCTCCCAGCTAGACTGCTGTTGCTCCAACAGCACTGGGATCTCTTCGTCCTCCTCCTTGTTGTTTTTAATTCCCTACTTGTTCCCTGTCTGTAGTGTTGTTTGCTGACCGCTCCCTCCATCTGTCCCCCCCCCTCACCTTTCTCCTCAGGCCTGCTTCCCATGCCTATTTTACAGGTAGGCAAAACAATAATAGCAGACAAAACAAAAAGAAAGCAAAAGATCCAAGAAAAAGATACCCCCAAAAGTATATATAATTCCAGGTTTGTCTGCTGACCTTCATGATTATCTCCCCAGTGGTCCTGGGGTGTTCAGGGAACTCCCCCTCCTAGCCTGAAGTTTATTTTGGAGGCTCCTTAGGGGCTTGGTGGCTTGTCTTTGCTCCCATTGATGATCTGTAACCTTCCCTTCTTGGTTTGCCCCACTGTGGAGGGGTTCAGACTGGACTCACTCCCCACCGTGGGTACACAGTGTTGTCATCTCTCTTGGTATGCTCCAGCAAGGGAGCATCATGTCTTGAGCTGTTGTTGGCCCTACAGTTTCACTGTGCCTTAGCAGCTCTGTGCAGGGAGGTCATCCTCAGGGCTTGGTGTGTTGCTTTTCTTTTAATTGGAGTCCATCTTACAAAAAAACAAACAGGCACTTGGATAAGACAGGGAAATATATGTGAAAGCTATCAGCTTGTCACTAACTTGATATATCTAGTTTCCTAAGTTGTCAGGTGCTCATACAGGTAATACCGGAAAGAACAGGATCAAGTTCCTAGGATCTGTCCAACCCCAGATAGATGACGCATTCTTTTGTGTCAGCAAAATCCACAGCAGCCACGGTTCAGACAGAGCACGGTTCTCTCCTTCCTGTCACGGCCTCTGTGCCACGTCATCTGAAAGCACTTCTCCCAGGGCTGGGATCCTGTCCTGCCTTCGGTAATCAAATTGATGAGACAGGTTGGGGCTTGGAAGAGATGCTGGCCGAGCTTCCAGGGCTCACGTCCTTGATTCACTGACGACACCCTGGTTGGACATTTTAATAAACGAGACACGAACTGGTGCATAAATTTTTTTTACCGTACATAGACTCTTCTATCAGGGCTTGATATAGAGAGTATTGAAATACAAACCCAAAGTCTGTGTCATTGAGTCGATACCCCCTCATAGCAACATGTAGGACAGGATAGAATTGCCCTTGTGAGTGTCCCAGTAGAAAGCCCATCTCTCTTCTGGCATTAAATAGGTGCCAAGAAAATGGAGTTCTGAATCATCTGAAATGAAGTGATAGCTGAAGTGCGAGGAGTGAACAACGTTCCCCAAGAGAATGTGTGTGGGCAGGGAGGAGACGGAGGGGCTGTAATAGTGTTGGGGTTAGGCAGCTTGAGAATCAGGTGCTTAGGTGAGAGGTAAGTGAATGAGAGTCAATGCTGATTCCCCAGCCTGTTGGAACGTGGGGACATCTAGCAAATTGACACTGGAATGTATACTACAGAATAAAGACACTGCAAGATGGGGGTAGAGATTTTCCTGGTGGGAGTTTATGCCTTTCTCTAACATGGAATTTTGCTTTCCAAAGAGTTAAGTAATGTTTGCATTGCTTTAAGTGATGGGTTCTAGACCAACATCTCACCAGTATTTCTGAGCTTGGTAGGTAATGTTACAGTGTCTTAATGGTCACATAAGAAAAGTCAAAGAAACGGGTGAAGTTTCTTTCAACATTTCCTTTAACACATATCCAAAAATGTTACCGATCATTGTGGTGTACAATCAGCATGAAAAATATTGAGATGTTTATACTTTTTATGATATAAAGATCTTGGTAAAATGTCAGCTATTTTACATGTTCACATTTCAGTTGTGCTTAGTAGCTGTGAGAAAAGTGGCTGCCCACATTTGGACAGTGGACAGCTTCATTGTTGAATGTAGATAAATGGTCTTCGTCCCCTCAGCCAGGTGTGTGTGTGACAGGGTTTGTACACATTAAGACTGAGCCTCCCATGCTCAGAGACCAAGGTGTCTTGAAGTACATTCCTGGGTCTTCATCTCCCGGGGCATGCTGGGATTTATTCTGATCCTAGTGCAGGAAGGACTCAGTGGCCTGGATTTTTAATGACTGCCCCAGTAGACAGACTGTTTCCCAGCCCAGATGCACTGGATGTAGTCCTTTAGATCCCTTTCCAGCACAGAACTCATCCCACCAAGGCTACCTGAAAGCACACCTAAGGCTACCCTTGGTGTAAAGTCTTAAGTAGTGTTCTCTATTTTACTTTTGTGGGTGCTAACAGCTACTGCAATCACTACAAAGAAGTCACAGGAAAACATTCATTATTAAAGAGTTTATTAAGGAAGTTAACAAGTTGTCAGGCCAGAAATGCTCACAGTAGTGTTTTTAGGACATGTTCTGTCAAGTTAGCCAGTAATGTCCAAGGATACCACTCAGCTTTAAGCCTCAACTGAAGGCATTAAGTTTAAGTTCCATAGGTCAGCAAGTCCATCTTCCCCCAATTAAGTGACCGCACACCCCCCACTCCACAAGCCAGCCACCTGCACAGAAGCGCTCAACTTTCTCCGTGGGTTGGCAAGTCCTCACTCTGCTCCATGCTCTGGCTCCTGGTTCTGCTGCTGCTCTTTGGATGGTATAGCTGCCTTCTGGATCCCGGAGGTTCACTGTGTAGCAGTGAGGATCCAGAGGATGCACTCCACTCCTGAGTCTTGCTGGTAATGAGATCCCTCCTGCTTCTCAAAGGCTCACTTTGAATGAGGTGTGGTTTCCCTGCAGCTGTCTGGACAGTGTCTCCACACCTTCCTGAGTGCACAGTGCCTGGAGCTTCATAGTGCTTCCTGACTGATGGTAGTTCAGTGATTTCTCTAAGTTTCCCATTCATGAGGGCAAGCGTGCGTTCAAGTAGAACCCCGTGAATTGGTGATTTGTGACTGCTGCTGAATGAGGGGGGGTATCCCCCAAAAAACGGGAATTAAAAAATTTTCCCCAAAGCTATGTATTTAACTTTTTTTTTTTTTTTAACAAAACAACCTTATTACCTTCAAAGTACTCTCCATTACATGTAATATATTTGTCAAATTTGCAATTCCATTCTTGGAAACATTTTTCAAACTCATCTGTTTGGATGGCTGACAGCACCTCCCTCATTTTTTCCTTCACCTCTTTTATGTTGTCAAATCACTCTTTCATGTTCCTCTGCATTTGCAGAAACAGAAGTTGCATGGAGAGAGATCAGGTGAGTAAGGTGTGTGGGGCAAGAGACATGCTGTTTTTTGCCCAAAACGCACACTGAGATGACTGAGCAGGTACATTGTTATAGTGGCAAAACTAGCCCCCCATCTGCCACAGATCAGGCCTTTTTGTCACACATTGTTATGCAATCTTTTCAGAACCTCTAAATTGAAAGCTTGATTACAGTCTGACCTGGTGAATGAACTCCAAATGCACTATGAACCAACATTTTCATCCCTCCGGGAAGTTTGACATATGTCCAAAATGTAGTTTGTCGTTCACCTTTTTGAAACAAGAAAACCACTTGGTACACGAGTTTTTTTCCATAGCACTGTCTGTAAGCTATATTCAACATCACTACGGCAGTTTCTGCAGCATTTTTCCTGATCAGGAAACATTTCACAGCTGCACGCTGTTCTCTTAAATTGGCCATCACGAAAAAACAAGGTTCTGGAGAAATTGCATTTACGAAAGAGAACCTACCCAAGTGACTCCACTGGATCCACTAACTCAGAGCGAGTTGTTCTATGCTTGCCTAGTGGGAAAAATGCATACTACAAAAGGTCCACCCAGCAGAGCTTTTTCCGTTTTTTTTCTTCAGTACAGTTGTATACCTTGATGGGGAAGTTACCGCCTACATTCCCAGAAATGGCCGATGCCTCCCTCAGAGTGCACAGCATGGGCTGAGGCCTCAGTAGCAGCTGGGATTTTTAGAAATACAGAATCTCGGCCCCCTCCCACCGGTAATGAACCAGATTTTACATTTTAATTGGTTCCTGAGGGGTTTTATCAGGAGGTTTAAAGCTCAACTATAAGCCAGCAGCTGCTCTGTGGAAGAAAGATAAGGTTATCTGTTCCTGAAAAGATTTACAGCCTCAAATCTTATGGCTACAGTAGAGTTGCTATTAAAATCGAAGAATAGATCCTTCATGGGCACACAGGAAATGTTAAGAGGTGAAAATCACCTACACTATGATTGCTGGAAGGGGCACCCCCACCCTTCCAATTTGGGGACTTAGAAATAGAGGCCCCCGGCACCCCAGGGCTTGCCCTGGGGTACACTTCACTCACCGGGCTCTGGAGACTGATGCCCCTGGTGCTAAATCTAATTCTGTCTTTTTGAGTCTCTGGCTCCCCTTGGGGATAGCCACCCCACAGATGTGACTTTTTAATTACTGGATGACTGGTACAGGTCATGGGCCCAGGCCAGCCAGGCACAGGGTGTTCTTGTGGTCACCCAAAGCCCCATCTACAGGAGGGTGTGCAGTGGAAAGGGGTTTGCATGTCCAAGGTTACCAATGGCAGTATGGTCAGAAGGTGTGTAGATCTGGGTGGACGGTGATGCCAATGAGCAAACGCCAACATTCAGACCATCCGCTCATAGCCCACAAGTATACTGCAGGCCAAGTAAGGTCTTGGGGTTCCGCGGTGAGCGAGACGATCTGTGGGCACAGACCACGCGGCATGGGGCTGTCCTGGGCACTGGCTCTCCGTCTGGCGCTGAGGAAATCAGGCCTCAGGAAGGCGTTTCTCAGGTCTGGGGTGGGAGTGGCAGGGCTGCACTAGGTGGGTGCTCCAAAGTCTCTGAAGCTCGTGCTACAGGGCCAAAGGAGCCCAGGGGCGCCCTATGAATAGGCAGAGCCAGGAGCAGGCATCTACACCCTCAACACTCACCCCAAGGTGTCCACGGTCTACACCACACGGTGGGCGACGCGGCCCTAAGCATCCATCCCACCTTGTCCCACTGCTGTCGGCTCCGAAGGCCAGCGCCCTGCCTAGGTCCCCACTTTGGGTCCCCCACCTGGCCTGCAGCTGAGCCCAGTCACCTGGGGCCCTAGCATGTATCGCCGTACCCCCACTCTATATACACCCCCCTTGTACCTGGCCCCCATCCCCAGACTGCGTCCACCCTGCACCCTGCATCGCACGCCGCACCAGTCCCACTCGCTGCAACGCCCGGTGCTCGGGCGCGGGCGCTAAAGGCGAATTGCACAACGTCCTGCTTCCCCGTCCGCTTCCTCCTCGGCTCTGCTCCCAGCTGGCTCCCAGAAACCTCCGGTCCCAGCCGCGGCCAGGGGTCCCGGGCTCCGCGGAGCCAGTCGGCGTGGAGAACCGCCGCCTTCCGGGAGGCCTAGCAGGAGGAAGCAAGCGGCCGGTCCGCTGGGCGAGGGACCCTTGGTCCCAGGGTCTCCGGCATTGCCGCGGGCTCCGCCGCAAAGTCGCAGGACCCGAAAGCGCCCGCGGGCCGCCGCCACCCGCAGGTGGGGAGAGGGCGGGAAAGTGGAGCAACCTCGTGAGTCGGCGCGGTCAGCGGGGAGGCGGGCGGCGGGGTGACGCTGTCCGCGGGGAGGCGCGGTCACAGGGAAGGTGCGGTCAGCGGGAGGAGTCCCGGAGGGACCGGCCTCTACTTCCCGCGGCCCCGGCGACCCGGACAGCGCGGCGGTCGCTCGGTCGGGAGTGCCTGGACCATGGCCAGCGGGACGGCGCCGGCGGGGGCCGAGCTGCTGGCCTTCGAGTCGTTCCGGGACTCGAGCTCGCCGCGCCTCGCCTACGGTTACGGGGACGACGGGCCGCTCAGCGTGCGCGAGCTGCGGGAGCGCGAATTCGGCCGGCTGGCAGGTGAGTGGGCGCCTGGGCGGCGGGCACCTGCGCAGGGGCCACCAGGGCGCCGCGCTTTCTGGAACCGACGTGGAAGGAGCCTGGTGTCCAGGCGTGAGCAGCACCACCTCGCCAGGGGCACATGGGGGTCGAAGGTCAGGGGACCCTGCTCCCCGAGATCCCGCCGGCAGCCCCAAGACTTCTTGCTAGCCCTTTGACATTTCAGTAGCGCAGCGCCTGCCTAGACCTCGTCCCTTCCCTCGCCTTTCGGGAACAGGGCTCTCTCCTCCCGGGAAACACTTCCAGTCTCGGGAACTGGCCAGGGCAGGGCTGCCCTGTCCTGCAGTCACTGTGAGTCGACGTGGACTCGCTGGCAGTTTGGTTTGGTTTGATTTCATGAGCAGGGTTGAGGACTCTCTTTGCTGTCACTTGCCCGGAGATCCTTAAGTCTAAAGCCCAGCAGGAGCTTTGGCTGCAAAATGCGGAGTGCCCCCCCCAGGCCAGGACTGCTGGACGCCGGAATCCCAGATGTTCCCCTGAGTGCCCGCAAGCGGCGCTAGTTCTCGTAACAACGCTGCCGAGCCCTGAGAGTTTGTTCATTGTGCAACTTGAGCTTTCAGTGCAGGGAGAGCCAGTTGTACTCCAGGACTAGGACGGAGGTTTCCGGTTGAAGGGTCGCGGGGAGGAGGAGATTGATTAAATGGAGATCAAGCGTGATAGGGCCTTGTGGCTAGTCCCAGCCCCCTGCAACTGGGGAGAGGGGGTCCGGGCTGGGGGCTCTTGAGTAGGGGCTACAGGCTACGTGGGCAGGTTGTGGTGCCTGGAACAGGGATGTGGACTCTTATTCTGTCCTGATGGACCATTCTTGGTAACTGCTATCCTTTTGAAGGGGCTCTGGTTGCGCTGTGGGTTAAGCTCTGGAAGCTAACTAACAGGGCTTGTGTTCAAACCCACCAGCCCCTCTGCGGGAGCAAGGCGTGTCAGTCAGCTTGCGGGGCAGCTCTGCTCTGGCCTGCAGGCTGCTGTCAGTAGGTTTGACACCACCGCAGCACTTTCATCCTGCTTATGACTGGGGACCGAGTGGTAACGTAATGGCCTGCCAATCACATGGACAGCAGTTCACAACCACCAGCCACCCACGGAAAGACAAGGCTTTCTACTCCCGTAAGGAGTTACAGTCTCCGAGGCCCACAGGGGCAGTTCTACACGGTTCTATAGAGTCACTACGAGTCAGTATCAACTCGATGGCAGAGTTTTTTTTAGTTTAATGGCAGAATAGTGACAACTCATTGTCCCCCTCTGAGGGTAGTAGCCCCTTTTTTTGTGTAAGGAGGAAGGTTCAGGGAGGCTGAGGGCCTTTGGACAGCCCCTCCCGACTTCCTTTCTCTACTGTGGGCACGTTTCCCTGCTGGAGATGGCCACTCTGTTCCTCAGTTTACACTCTCAATGGGAGCCTTTTGCTTTGGAAATTTCCTACTGCGCAAGAGGATGGGGAGGCTGGTGCAACAGACACCTGCACCTGTGGTGGGAGGAACCTTCTTTCTTCTGAAATAAATCCTAGAGGTTGTATCATTTGCTCAGCAATTATTTCAGCACCACACCTATTAAATCCCTCAGACTCTGGTCCCTCACGCCCTGCCCTGGCACCCTGGGAAAGTAGAGGCAGGTCTGAGTCCCTCCTGGCTGCATTCCTGTATCTCAGGGGAAACCTTCTCCCCACTCCACTGCAAACGGCCTTCGGAGGGCCATTACTGAATGGAGGTTCTGCCCTATGGTTTTAGTGCAAGTCCTCACCACTTTGTCTACATTTTTGGCAAAATAAACTTCTGTGAGCTAAACTCATACCACTAGGAGTCTTGGAGCACAGAATTCAATTTCTCATAAAAACAAATGAACTGGGGAAAAAGATAACAAATAAGCACAACTGAAAGAATCTAACCATCCCCACTCCCTCCCCCTCACTCTCCTCCTGCACACTAGTAATTTTTGGGGGGAGGTGGAGGGTCCTTTGTTTGCTTTTTTAAAAATCTACGGTTTTAATAAGGCAAAAACCGACAGGGTAATATGAAGTTTACATTTACAGAAAAGTTTTCACAGAGACTTAACACATGTGTAAAAAGATTTTTTTAAACGCAGCACTAAATGCAGTTTATTTATTTTTCTACAACATGATAAAAGCCTTTTACTAAGCAAAAATATCAAAATATGAAACTATTGTTTCTTTTTCTTTTTTTAAAAAGATAATTATATTAAGGGTTCTTACAGCTCTTATAACAATCCACACATCAATCGTATCAAGCACATTTATACATATGTTGCCATCATCATTTTCAAAACGTTTTCTTTCTACATGAGCCATTGGTATCAGCTCCTCTCCCCACCTACCCTCTCACCCTCATGAACCCTTGATAAATTATAAACTAGTATTATTTTCATATCTTACACTATCCTTTGTTTCCTTCACCCATGTTTCTGTTGTTTGTCCCCCTTGCAGGAAGGGTATTATATATCAATTATTGTGATCTATTCCCCTTTTCTCCCCCCACCTTTCCCCTACCCTCATGGTATCACTACTCCCATTACTGTTCCTAGAGGGTTTATCTGTCCTGGATGCCGCGTGTCAAGAGCTCTTATCCGTACCAGTGTACATGCTCTGGTCATGATGCACACGATCAAATGCATTTGACTAGTTAATAAGGCATAAATAGCATCTTTCTGATATTCTTTGCTTCCAGCCAAGATCCATCTGATATCAGCCATGGTATCCTTCATTACCTGTCCTCTTCTGAATCTACCTTGATGTACCTCTACAACCATTTAAAAATATTTATAAATCATTTTATTGGAGGCTTGTACAGGTCTTATAACAATCTACATATCCATTGTAGCAAGCACATTTGTACATATGTTGCCATCATCATTTTGCAAACATTTTCTTTCTACTTGAGACCTTGGTATCAGCTCCTCTTTTCTCCTCCCTCTCCCACCCTTGTGACCCCTTGATAAATTATAAATTATTATTATTTTTATATCTTATACTGATGGCTGTCTCCCTTCACCCATATTTCTGTTGTTTGTCCCCCTGGGGAGGGAATATACATCAGTCATTGAGATTGGCTCCCCCTTTCTCCCCTTTATCTTCCCACCTTCCCCCTACCCTCATGGTATCAGTATTCCCAGTGTTGTTCCTGAAGGGTCAATCTGTCCTAGATTCCATATGTCAAGAGCTCTTATCTGTACCAGTGTACATGCTCCAGTCTAGCTGTATTTGCAAGGTAAAAACTGGGGTCATGATAGGGAAGAAGCATTAAAAAACTTGAGGAATGTTGTGTGTTTTGTAGGTGCTATACTGCACCCTGGCTGTCTTCCCTTCCTTGTGGTGCTTCTGTGAGGGGATGTCCAATTGTCTACAGATGGGCTTTGGGTCTCCACTCCAACCTCCCTTGTTCATATCAATATGATTGTTTGTTTTGGGTCTTCTGATGTCTGATACCTAATCCCATCGACCCCTCAAGATCACACAGGCTGGTGTGTTTCTTCCATCTGGGTTTTATTGCTTCCCAGCTGGATGGCCACTTATTTAACTTCAAGCCTTTCAGACCCCAGGTGCTATATCTTGTAATAGCTGGGTACCATCAGCTTTCTTCACCACATTTGCTTATACACCCATTTTGTATTCAGTGATTGTGTCAGGAAAGTGAGCTTCACAGAATGCCAGGTTACTGGAACACAGTGTTCTTGTGTTGAGGGAGTACTTGCGTAGACCCGATGTCCATCTGCTACCTTGATTGATGACGCAGTTTCTTGAGCAGGGAGAAGGAACAAAGAACCAGAGAGACACACACACACACACACACACAGAGACAATACAGGACTGCAGCACAAAACAGACACAGACAGAGACGGTACAAACATGCAGCTTTGACGGCCAGCAGCGTGTTATTGTTATGTACTAAATACTGGCAGTGTTCCCAGATAAGTTTGCTATTCCTACGCTTGAATTTCTCATAGCCTTGAGAGTGAGTTCCGTATCTCAGCCCTTACCGGTCCTGTTCACTTTCTACCAGGGAAACACTGTTTGCAGCTGCCCCTCGAATTCCTTAAACCGTTTGCAGTAAGGAAACAGTGTATGAGAACCAGCTAGGACAGCCATGGTGCGCACTGTCCTAGACAGATACATGACACGAGACACAGTGCTCCTCTCATGGCTCCTTCACTTGATACTTAAGATATAAATATATTTACATAGACCTATATCCTTATTATCATATATTAATGTTTTTACATATATACATGCCTATATTTATACCTCTATAAATGTCTTTTGTCTCCTAGTTCTTTCCTCCACTTCCTTTTACTTTCCTCTTGTCCCACTATCATGTTCAACCTTCATTCAGCTCTCAGTAACTCCTCTCGGCTACTTTGCACTTGGTTAAACCCCACCAGGGGTTCTACACCCTCCTCAACATGCCATTGATTTTAGATCTCTTGTTGTTCCCTTGTCCCTGGGCTTGGTCTACAACCATTTTCAAATTGTCTTTAGCAAAATATACTCATATGTCCTATGAATGATATTGCTCAATAATTCCTGCATTCTATTGGGTCACTTTTTTTCCCCAATGAGCATAATTATGGATCTCGTTTATTAAGATGTGTTTCAAAATTTTTGTCATAGTCTAGAGAGTGCTTCTGGTGCCATGTCAGCTTGTTGAAAACATTTAAATTCCTGGAGTCTTGTTTTTACCTTATGTCTTCATTGTAGCTTGGACTTCTTCCTTCAATGTTTTGTGATCATGTTACCTCTTACAATAATTGAATGTTAATTACTGATTTTGGCACAGTTATTGTATTCCTTCCATCTTTTTTCCCCCATAGGTACATATTTCCTTTACTGTGACTTAACGCATACATTTTAAAATTTATTATTATTATCATTTTAGATCATTGTATTGGGGGCTCTTACAGCTCTTATAACAATCCATACATCAATTGTATCAAGCACATTTGTACATATGTTGCCATGTTTCCTGCATCATTCATATTTGGCCATTAGAATCCTTCAATATTTTCAACTTGAGGCTTAAATTTTTAATCTGTCCTTACAGCTTAAGATATGCTGAGTGTGGCCTTCTCTTTGTTTTATAACTCCAGGTCATTACAATGCTTTGCTTTGTCTTCTCAGACTATCATTTGAAATTCTCTGTTCAGCTCCTTTACGTTATCATTTCTTCTATTTGCTGTAGCTATATGTTCAAGACAAGTTTCAGAGTTTCTTCTGACATCCATATTGATTTTTTCTTTATTTCCTGTCTTTTTAATGAATCTTTTATTTCTTTATTGATGAAAGCAAATTTCATTCTTGATGTCCTCCTTTCAAAACTCACTTGGTCTTCTGTCATTGGTGTTCAATGCATCACATCTGTTCTTGAGAGGGTCTCTAAGTTCAGGATATATTTGGTTCTCATGGATTTGTCGTAATGTTCTTCAGCTTCAACCTGAACTTGTGTATGAGCAGCCAGGGGCCTGTTCCATTGTTGGTTCCTGGCTATGTTTTGGCGATGATATTGAACATCTCCATCATCTATTCCTGCATAAGAAATTAATTTCATTCCTGTATATTCCTTCTGGTGAGGGCCACATGTATAGTCACCATTTATGTTCTTGAAAAATATTTGCTGTGAAAAAGTCATTGGTCTTGCAAAACTCTATCCATGCAATCTCAGTCTTTGTTTTTATTCCCAAAGCCCTATTTTCCAACTACTGGTGCTTCCTCTTTGTCTTTAACTTTCCCATCTTATTCACCAGGAATTAGCAATGCATCTTGATTACATGTTTAACCAACTGCAGACTGACGAAATTAGTAGAGTTCTTCAATTCATTGGTGTGAGTTGTTGGTAGATAAATTTAAATAATAGTATTACCTGACCTTTCTTGTCACAGAGAGAATTTTATGTTAAGATAGATCTTAAAGTGTTCTTTTTGAGCTGGGAGGAAAAGGGCATTTATATAGGTCTAGATAAAGACATGTACATATGCAAATATATTTATATGAGGATGGGGAAATAGATCTATGAGCCTACATTTATAGGTTTAGTATTA
>NW_022111300.1:22679131-22680787 GCF_000313985.2 Echinops telfairi
TTTGAGAATGATGTACAAATGCGCTTTACACAATTGATGTGTGTATAGATTGCGATAACAGTTGTATGAGCCCCTAATAAAATGTTTTTAAAAAAATTCTAAAACAAACAAACAAACAAATATTTGTGACAGTTAAAAACAATTCTGGCTGTAAATGCCCATTTGCTAGCTACTTAAATTTGTTACTATAAATGATACTGCAATTAACATCATGTCTGAAAAAATAAACCCAAATAATTTGTACCATAAAAAAGTGTTCTTTTTGATGATAATATGACATTGTTCCTCTTGCATTGGTTATTCCTGGCATAGTAAACTATAGGATTGTCTGATTTTAAATGGCTATTATCAGTCTATTTCTGTTTATCAATTCCGTTTAGTCAGCCTGAAATTCTGATCTTTATGCATTTCATTTTTTATAAATTCCAATTTTCCTACATTCGTACTTTCTGCATTACATGTTCTGATATGAATGAGTGTTTGGTGTTTTTTCTTTTCATTTTGTACTATGCCCTTTCAGCAAAAAACTCACCACCATCAATTCCATTCTGACTCATAACGATGCTATAGTTCAGACCAGAACTGTCCTGCTGGCTTTCCAAGACTGTCACTGTTGATGAGTCTAGAAAGCCCCATTCTCTCTCACAGAGCCGCTGGTGGTTTCAAACTGCCGACCTTGTGGTTTGCAGCATAATGCATAACACACTGCACCACCAGGGCTCTTCCCTTCAGCAAGGAAGCTTTGTGAGTATTCCATACACAACATTGTGGTAGACTCTATTTTGAGGAGGCAGCTCTTTTCTAGTCCTATTTTGAGTGCCTTCCAACTTGAGGGGCTCATCTGCCAGCACTGTGTGACAGGTTGCTCTGCTACCCATGAGGTTTTCCACGGATACATTTTCAGAAATGGATTGCCTCTTCCTTAGTTTATCTGTTCTGTGTCTGGAAGCTCCGCTGAAACATTTGCACAGTGGGTGAACCTGCTGGCATTTGAAATATTAGTTACATCATTTCCAGTGTCACAGTAACCTGCAAGCCGCTACTGTATGGTAAACTGACAAATGAGTGGAGTAGAATGTGGCCATTGTCACCAAATTACTCCCATAAAGAAGTGGTAGTAATTTACCTTCATACCAGCCACATGAAAGAGGCTGATTTCCCCACATCTTCACTCAAACAGTGTGTTGTCCAACTTTCTGAACTCTGCCAATCTGGCTAGTACACATGCCATCTCCCCCTCATCTCCGTGTGCATTTCCGAAGCTTTGAGAACAGCTGGAACACCTTCCTCGTTGTCCCTGACGAGGGCTGATTGCAGAGCCCATGTGCTACAGGAGAAGCAGAACTTACCCACCGGGGGGCTGCTGGGAGCAACCTGCAGAGCAGAGGGTTGGGCATGGGCGGTGAGCCATGATATGAGCTATCTCCACCATTGGCCATCACACCTGCCTGCCAGCTTCCCAAGAGAACTGGTTAATCAGAAAGGCTCTCCGAGGGCTTCGAAGGTCACTTAAGTTCAGTTCTCTCTATTGTCCATTCCCACACCGGGATCAAGTGGCCCACAGGGTCAAGCGATGGGTTACTAACTCTGAACACCCCGAGGTGTCTTGGAAGGAAGGTCCAGTGATCTGGTTCGGGCAGGCCACAGCCACAGACC
>NW_022111300.1:22682206-22683990 GCF_000313985.2 Echinops telfairi
AAAAAAGCCTAGTTTGTGGCAGATGAGGGACTGGTTTTGCCATCATGACAATGCACTTGCTCACACAGCCATCTCTGTGCACCAATTTTGGGCAAAAACAGTATACCTTTCTTGCCCCACACACCTTATTTACCTGACCTTGCTCCGTGCGACTTCTTTTTTGTTTTTGCAAATTAAGAGGGACACGAAAGGACAGCGATTTGATGACATAGCAGAGGTGGAGCAAAAAAAAAAAAAACGTGGGGGGGTGGGAGTGATGCTATCAACCAGCCAAACAGATGAGTTTGAAAAATGTTTCCAAGAGTGGAATGGCAGATTTGACAAATGTATTAAGTGTAATAGAGTGTATTTTGGAGGTAATAAGGTTATTTTATAAACAAATTTAAATATATAGCTTAAAAAAACATTCCTCTTTTTTCGGGGCGGGGATACCACCTCGTATGTCCGTGGTTTGTTCCTTTTTGTTGTTGAATAATATTCTATGACTATACCTTATTTTTCTGCTTACTTATTGATGGGCATTGATGTTATTTCCAGAGTTTAGCTGGCATGAATAATGCCCTTTTGAATGTCTCTGCATTAAGTCTCGGTGTGGATGGATGGATGGTTTCATTTCTTTAGGGGTCAAATTTCTGGGCCATAGGCTAGATTGTTTAGCTCTGAAAAAATTGTGGTTCACCTTTGGAGAAACATAGGAAGAAGACGGTGACAGAACAGAAATGTATAGACCCTAAGTGGTGACCTGACATCTTTGTCTTTGTAACCTGCTAGGTAACCCTCACAGTCAGAACCTGAGCAGCCAGCTCACCTACAGCACTGTGGAACAGGTGCGCTACAGGTGAGTGCCAGGGTGGCCCACCACAGCAGGTGCTTCTCTAGGATGGATTTCCCTTCTATCACCTGCATGCATTGCACAGATATTCTGAGCTGGCTTCAGGGAAATCATGCTCAGTGAAATGGCACCATGCACATGAGGATAAACCTCAGGTTCAGAGGCCAGGACAGCGCGGGCCAGTGAAGAGCAGGCAGAGATGAGGGGGAGCTGTGCAGAGCAGGACAGACAGGAGGCAGCTCCGAGGGGTGCACAACCCCTCTGGCTGTTTCTGGGTTGATGCCAGAGTTTCTGGGTCCAGAAACCCAGTTTCTGGGTGACAGAGTAGCCCAGGTCCACAGTCTCACTTGTCGAAAGAAGAAAAGCATCACTTTCGCTCTCTCTTTTTCATAAGATGGTGCATTAGGCATTCTGTCTGTTTTCATCAGGTTTCCCCCTTTCCTCTACCATGTGAAGGAAAAGAGCACTGGTAGTATAGTGGTTACATGTTGGGTTGCTAACTGCAAGGCTAGCAGTTTGAGACTACCAGCTGCTCCATGTGAGAAAAATGGAGCTTTCTACTCCCATGAAGAGTAGTCTGAGAAACCCACAAAGGCACTGCTGCCCTGTCGTCTAGGGCTGTTTTGAGTCGGAATCAGCTCAGTGCAGTGACTGTGCTTTGGTTTGAGTCACATGCGAGGCCTAAGAGCGCTTTAGAGTTTCCCATCTGCTTTAACTGCTTTTTAGCATGGTAACTAAAGTTCTGTAAATCACTACCATTTCAAGTGGTTTCCAATTTGAAAGGGACCCTGGTGGTGAGGAGCCTTAGTGGCTTGGTGGGTAACTTGTGCTAGTTGCTAACTGCAAGGTCAGCTGTTTGAAACCACCCACCACTCTGCAGGAGAAATAGGAGGTTTTCGACTGCCATAGAGTTACAGTCTTGGAAACCCACAGGAGCAGTTTTGTCCTGTCC
>NW_022111300.1:22692954-22694427 GCF_000313985.2 Echinops telfairi
TCCCCCTCTCCCATGTCCCCCCGGGACCATCAGTCCTGTTGTTTCTCCTCCAGACTGCCCATCCAGCCTATCTTATCTAGATAGACCTGCAGAGATAATAATATACACACCAAAAAACAAGATGTAGCAAGACAAAGAGACAAAAGAAAACACAACGATGACAACAGTAAGAAAACCAATGACCAAAAAAATAAAATAAATAAAGAAACAAAAAGAAAAACCTGTAAATAGTTCAAGGTCTGTTTGTTCACCTCTAGGAGTGTCCTCCCATCGAGTCCATTGGGGTGCCACACCTTGGCCCCAAAGTCTATCCTTTGCACTCCCTTGGGACCTCTCTGCTCTGCTCCCCGCTGCACACCCTTACTGTTTTGCCTCAGCATGGTGGGGTCAGACTGGGCCAATCCTGACACTGTGTCTCCAGTGTTGTCCCCTGTAGGGCCATGGATCAGCGAGGGATCAGCCATATGGTCCACTGTGTGCATTGGCTGTTCTGAGCGGGGATATCATCCTCAGGGCTTGGTGGGCTAGGATGCGCTCCACTCTCTCTTCCTCCCCCTTCGTTTGCTCCATGTGCTCTGATCAGACATATCCCTCTTCCAGAGCTGCAGCTTCAGTGCCGTCCTCTAAAGTAAATTTTTCTGGGGGGAGGAGCAGTTGTTCACGTAGTTGGGTTTGGGGTCGGACCCTCAGACTCCTCCCCTGGCTCCCGGCTGCATGCCGGCACGCTGCATTCACATCCAGGAACACCGGGTTTCAGTCTGGTCCCTCTTTCCCTGTGGAGATATACAGAATACCCTCCCCTTGGGTTGGTCAGTGCCCTGTTCCCCTGCTGCACATTTCTGTCTCCCCCCTACCTTTTGTAGTTGGCTACCATATGTACCCCTGGATTTGATCTGGCCCCTGCCATGCTACCTGGACCTCACCCCAGGAAAGTATGTATACAGTAGCTTTTTCCCTGTGCTCCCTTTGCTTTTTTTTTTTAAGTTTACCTCAGCAGACTCATGTTGTACTTGCCCTTTTAGTGACCTTGATCTTTAATGAGAGCAAGGATTCATAGTGACCCTGTAGGACAGGGTATAACTGCCTCTGTAGGTTTCCAAGACTGTAACTTTTTTCTGGAGTAGAAAGCCCAGTCGTTCTCCCACAGAGTGGCTGCTGGTTTTGAACTGCTGACTTTGTAGTTAGCAGCCCAACATGTAACCACTACACTACCAGGGTTCCTAAGAAAAGCCTACTGGGCAGAATTCTACCCTGTAACAAATATGGTTGCCATAAGATGGAATCAACCTGCTGTCAATGTTTTTAAAAAATTTACCAGCAGGTCTGTATTATCCGAATGTTTAGGTAGCATTATACACAAAAGAAGACGGCAAGAATTTGTACAGAGTAATACCACAGAAATCGCAAGGCTAACCTGTTCTTCAGTGCCCAAGACCGAAGCAATTACTATGTGGGCAAAAAACCAAAACAAAC
>NW_022111300.1:22696587-22726745 GCF_000313985.2 Echinops telfairi
TGATCAAAGAGCGAGAGACAAGAAAGGCGAGGCTCACCAAGCCATTTATCTCTCTGCCCTTCAGTTAATCCCACTTGTGTTTATCGGCCAGGCTGGCACAATAAACTATCTCAGGCACCCAGGGCCAGCACTGTCTTTGAGCTTTGAATGAATGCACAATGCCTTCTAGGGCCTCTGGAGGGCAGGAAAGAGCCTGGAAACTTCTGATTTGAACACCCCAAACAAAAGCCGCCAAATTCACTGCCATCCAGTCAAAGCTGACCTGTCAATGTGGACCCATCCATGAATGCTGACCTGTAGGGACTTTGTAGAGCAAGGTTGAGTAACTCTTTATGGAGTAGAAAGCCAAGGAGGAGCTGGTGGTTTCAAACCACTGACCTTGTGGTTAGCAGCCCAACACATAGCCACACCACCATCAGGGCTCCTCCTGACATGAACAGCAGTTCTGTAAGTCAACCCCGAGTTGGAGGAATTCTGGAAAACCAAGGTGTAGCGCATACTCATGTCAACACCAGTCATGTATTTGCAAAGGTGTTTCCCAACGTCAGGGGGCCACGGGATGGAAAGATAGTGAGATTCCCCCATGAACTCCTTGAAGCCCCTTGTGTTCCCGACTGAGTGCCAAGGTGGGTGGTACTCTCTGCCCAGCAAACCCTGTGCCCGTGGGCTCTGAACAGTGGCCTCAGGTCCCGAGCCCACTGACAGTTTTTCTTGCAATATGTGACCTCTAAGAAGAAGGCTTAACCCTCCATCTGCCCATCAGGAAACAAAACAAAACCAGGCATTGACATGGACGTCATCAACATGTGAAAGAACACAGTCATGGAAACCATCTCACCACATGTTACTCACATAATGATATGAGCGATCTACATGTGTGTGTATAGCAACACCAGTAACACCTGATCGAAATCTTTTCGAGGAAGGTTTAGAAAAAGCCGCTCTTGATGGAGAATTGCCTTCACAGGAAGGAGATGATGGAGAATTGCCTTCACAGGAAGGCAGCTGTTGTGTTTATGTACCGAGTCGTCATTGCTTCCTTTGTTGGGTAGTCGTCTTGGATAATCCATCCAGAGGGGAACCCTTAGCTCATCCTGGTGGAGGCTGTACCTTCATGGCCTGATGGAAGCACTGGGGCACAGGATAAGGCTGTGTTTCCGAGTCAGGCTGTGTTGGCGTCAGCGCACGGGGCAGGGCTGGGCACCCTGGCAGCATTTCCAAGTGTGGCTCCAGTGTCGCTGCCGGTGACTCGTCTTGCCCCCAGGGAGGCACCAAAGCAAAAGGCTTTGCAAACTGCACCTCATGAAACCTCTGCTAGATCCTTCCATTGTCGAGCACATTTCAGGTTCCTATTTTCATTGAATTTTAGGAAACAAAGGTCCACGTGCTGGTCTAACAGGATTTGGGGCACTTGGAGTTGAACGAGAGATTTCTAACCCGGGTTCCATGTTGTCTTCAACTTGCAGGTGGATAAGATGGCCAGTCTGTACAACATCCACTTGCGGACTGGCTGCTTCTGTAACATGGGGGCCTGCCAGAGGCACCTGGGGATAAGCGACGCGATGGTCAAGAAGCACCTGCAGGTCGGTTCTGCACCGGGGCCAAAGCCAGTGGCGGCCCTCTCCAACGCACTTGTCCTGGCGGCAGGCCTGGGCGCTGTGACTTACTTCTCTTAGCTTCCTGCATTTGTGCCGTCCCTGGGGCTGCCTTACTGTGATGCCATGTGTGAGGCGGATTACCGTAGGAATGGGCCAAGACCAAGGTGTGGGCAGGGCTGTGCTCCCCTTCGGAGCTCAAGGAAAGAATCCTCTACTCTAGCGGTTCTCAATCTGTGGGTCACCTGATTCATAACAGTAGCAAAATAACAGCGATGAAGTAGCAATGAAAATCATTTTATGGTTGGGGGTCACCACCACATGAGGAACTGTATGGAAGGGTGGCGGCTTTAGGAAGGCTGAGAACCGCCGCTCTACTCGTTTCTAGTGGCTCCTGGGCTTGGGCGGCACAGCTTCAGTTTGCCTGTGTCTTCACGTGGCCTTCTCTTCCTCATGTCTGTGTGTCGTCTTCGCTTCTCTGAGGACGCTTGGCATCGGGTTTGGCGTCTCGGTGTCGTTGTGGTTACACACTAGGCTGTGAACCGCAAGGCCAGTAGCTCAAAAGCACCAGCCTTTCCGCACGAGAAGAAGGAGGCTTTCTACTCCTGTCAAGAGGGACAGTCTCAGAAGCCCACAGGGGCAATCCTGCCCCGTCCTATAAGGTCACCTTGAGGGAGAATCAATGCCATGGCTGCGAGTTTCGGTGAACCCAGGATAATCTCATTTCAAGAACCTTGACTGAATTATTTATCTGGAAAAAAAATTCCCTTTTCCAAGTGAGGTCAAAGTCACAGACTTGGATGTGGACTTTTGGTGGGGAGGGGCCTACATAAAACCCACGACAGGGGAGTCAGCAAAAATAGAAAATCCTGCAAAGTATTACCTATATAGTTTATCTGTCTGGTGATTACTTTTCTTTGAGAGCAAAGACTTAAATAAGGGGGGATTTTGAAAGGGAGCATGAGAATGTGGTAGTGCCTGCAGAGGGGGCTTAACTAGTTTAGCCCAATCAAGGAGGCCTGGTGGCATCGTGGCTTACACATTGAGCCTCTAATCACAAATTGGGTGGTTCAAACCCACCAGTCACTTCCCAGGAGAGAGAGGAGGCTGCCTGCTCCCGTGAAGATTTGCAGTCTTAGAAATCCTGGAGAACACTCTGCTCTGGGTCTCTATGGGTTGGAATCAACTTGATGGTGGTGGGTTAGGGCAGAATCTTCAAGCTAGAGTAAGTGTCCCACTGGGTGGGCTAGTGTGCCATGAAGCCCCTCCCCTCCCCTCTTACCTCTCCTCTGGCCCGAGGCTTTTCACCCCAGCATACAGCCTCCTTTGAAGGATTTCATAAGGATAGCTTGAGTAGCAAGAGACCCTCATTTTCTTTGAATAGTTTTTATTTATTTTTTAAAAATAATTTTATTGGGGCTTCATACAATTCTTATCACAATGCATCCATCCATCCATCCATTGTGTCAAGCACATTTGTTCATTTGTTGCCATCATCATTCTCAAAACATTTTTCTTTCTACTGAGCCCTTAATATCAGCTCCTCAATTTTCCCCCTCCCTCCCCACTCCCTGAATAGTTTTTAACCCGAGTTTCTTAGGTTGCTGCTAAACATTGTATATGCTGGATCCCCAAATGGAATTTTTTTTAAAGCAACTTTAGTTTTTAAGAAGAAAGAGCAGATGAGCATCCGTGCACAGGGAAGTTCAGTTCCAGATGGAACACTTGACCCTGTGCGTGACTGGCCGGGACTCACACTGCAGGGGAAGTGGTGCCTGGGCAGCCTCGCCCCCTGGCCCCCTGCGCAAACCACTGCAGGCACCAGGCTGCACAGCCTCCTGCCTCCTCCCCGCTCCCAGCAGGGAATGCATGCTGCCTTTGGCCCTTTGGAGTGTCTTTGGCTGGTGGCTTCTAAGGGCAGTGTCTGCCTTACCTTCTTCTAGAGGACCAGCCCTCACAGGGCTGAGGGCCTCCTTTCTTCTATTCTGATAGAGGATGAAGGGAGTGGCCAGCAAGCATTTCTCTCGGCAGCCTGGTGAGTTGCTCTCAGAGAAATGCTATTAGTAAGTGGGTCTACAGGGCAGGAATGTAAATATTCCTCATCCAAGGGAGGTTGGCAGTCCAAATTCAGGGCATGTTCTCGGAAGGCTCTCCCCTCGTGTCTGCTCTGGGAGGGGTGGGGATCCCCTGTTCATAGCTTCTCTGGCTCTGGTGTGCTTTGCTCCTTGGACATCTCCACATGGCGCCTGCCCTCCTCTCCATTTTCTTGCATCTCTGTGTATCCGATCTGCCCTTTTTACCTCTGAGCAGTCACGAGGTTTGGAACACACGCTGCATGGGGTGGCCTCACGCACAGAGCAATGAGACCCTATTCCCAAGTGGATATGGGAATCCACAGAGATGAGGGGGTAGGATTATCATGCCTGTTTTTCTGGGGCACTACCCAATGCAGAGCAGTAGCCAGTGCAGCTGGCCCCTCCGGGCATCTGAAACTGGACCTTTTCTGTTGGCCTCTCTGTGGACTCCGTACCTCGCTCTCACCCTGAGGTCTGATGAGCGGGACTCACCCTCTTAACTGCTTGCTCCCCTTTTGATCCCAGGCTGGCCATGTCTGCGGAGACAACCTTGATCTCATAGATGGGCACCCGACAGGGTCTGTGAGGATTTCGTTTGGATACATGTCTACGGTGGAGGACGCCCAGGCTTTCCTTAGCTTCCTCATAGCCACCCGCTGCTGCTCATCCGATGGCCGGCCCCTCCCTCAGGCCCTCCATGGGCTGGCTGCGTCCCCTTCAGCAGAGCCTGGGGCTCCGAACTCACTTGTCTCACCTCAGGAAGACACGCTCACCAACTGCAGAGTTTGGGAAGGTTTTCCCACCAACGTGAGCGTGGTAGATCTGTGCCCACCTGTGGCCGAGGCCAACAGAAGCCAGAAGACCCCCTTGGAGAAAGTGGAGGGAGCCCTGCCGGGGGGCCATGGAGCACACGTTGTCACCAATCTCTACCTCTACCCTGTCAAATCCTGCGCTGCGTTTGAGGTAAGGGTTCCCATTGCAGGACAGAAATGTCTTCTCTTTGCTTTACTCTAGACCAGGGCTTCTCAAACTTCCTCATGCCACCACCTTCCATACGGTGCCTCATGTGGTGGTGACCCCCAACCATAAAATGATTTTTGGTGTTGCTTCATCACTGTCATTTTGCTACTGTGATCAATCAGGCGACCCCAGTGAAAGGGTTGTTCGACCCCCAAAGGGGTCGAAACCCACAGGTTGAGAACCACTGCTCTAGATTTTTTTTTTTGGTTGGTAAAGAAAGAAAAATGTGGGGGGGAAAAGGTCAAGAAAACCATGCAGGAAATGAAAACCCCATGCTGTGGTACCATGATCAACGAAGACCCATTCTCACTCTTACGTTCTTGGCATAGACCAACTTTGAACACCACCAAAGGGACACCACTGAGAGGACCCTGTTTGGGGTGGGAGAACCCTTTGTCATGGCTGACTGATCAGATAGGCAAGGTTCACAGGATTCATGTGCAGAAGCATTTCATGGGCTTTGTTTCATGTGATGCTCAGAGCAGTCAGAGGACGTGGAGAGTAAAATTATCCCCTTTATTAGCAATAAGGAGTCTGGAGTTATTGATGTTCAATACATCCCCCAGCACCTGCTAATAAATGATGAAGACTCAAAGCCAGGTCTGCTGGTCCCCTGGTTTCATGTTCTGACGTCACTTCCCCTGCTCAGTTGTCTCAGCAGCACAGAACTGCGTCATGTTGAAAAGAGGGCTGGCCAGTAGGATCTTCCTAAAACCTGATCAGTTCAAGCAACTCCCTTGCTAAAAGCCTTGCTTCCCATTCCACCTAGTAAAGTCAGGAACCGTGAGACCCAGTATTCTGTTGTCGTTGCTAGGTAGCCTAAGTCCAACAGAATAAGACACTGTCTGGTCCTGCACCTTCCTCACAATCTTTCCGTTTGAGCTACCGTTGAAGCCATTGTGTCAACGCATCTCCTTAAGGATTTTCCTCTTTTTTTTTTTTTTTGCTATCCTCCCTCCTATTTTACCAAGCATGATGCCCTTCTCTAGGAACGAACCTCTTCTGATAACATGTCCAAAGTATGTGAGACAAAGTCTTTTTCAGCTGTACTTTATCCAAGGAAGATCTGTTTGTTCTTTTGGCAGCCTGTGTGTGGGTGGGTGGATGGATGGTTGGATAGCTAGATAGCTAGCTAGATGATAGATAAATAGACAGATAGATAGATAGATATTCTTCAGTTGCACCATAATTATTGGCCAGTCAATATTCTTCACCAGCACCATAATTCAAATACATCTATTCTTCTCCAGTATTCCTTATTCAGTGTCTAACTTTCACGTGTACACGAGGGATTGGAAATGCCATGGCTTGGTTAATGTGCACCCTAGTTCTCAAAGTCACGTCCAAGTATTGCACCTATGTACACATCTCTTATCACCCAGCTTACCCTCCACCCATTTTACTGCCATACCATTTCCCATCCTCCGGCTACTGGGGCCTTCTTTCAGTTCTGCCCGTGAACCAGGCTCTCTGTCACCTCATGTGAATAGATTATAGGACATTTTGTATTTCCACTGCCTAAGTCCTGGAGTGGACCATTTCACCAAGGAAACTCATTTCTTTCACTAGGGAGTGATGTTTAGAAACAAATTTAGTTTTCTAGGTCTAATGACCACTTCTGGATTCCCATTGCTTCAATGTCCTCTGAGGGGGCATCTTCGGGTGGGGTGCGTGATTCTGACTACCATGTACTTTGTACTCAGACTTTTGGAATACCCCTCCCCGAGCACACACTCATGCACATCTGTGTATCTCTTTCTTTCTCCCTATCTATTTAATCTATCTATCTATTCATCCACTTACCCACCCACCCATCTATCTATCCATAGTCATGATTTTAAGTGAATACTCTCAATTTCTATTCAACACACAGGGTTTGCTCTAACTATCCTCCTTTCTACATTTGCAACCCCTGTGAGAAACCTGGTTCTCATTATTGTCAATGAATACTTACATGAGGAGGCAAATTAACTGAAACATTTTCCGTGAACTTTTTGAAGCTTCCTTGTATATTCGATTTCTGCTTTGTGACCCAGATCCCAATGTATCGGCTCAAAAGTTGGCCCCTCACATGCCGGATTCCCCCTCCACCCGACTCAGGCCTGCCTTCTTAAAGCTTAGCCCAGTGAGGAAGAAGGGAGGAGGAAGACAGAAGGTTAAATGATCAGATAACAAATGAAAGGATGAAAGGCGCACGCTAGCCTGTCACAGTGACCAGGAGGCTGGCAGAAGACGTGGGGCTCCTGGGTTAGAGACCAAGGACTGTGAAGGTTCAGCAGCCGAAGAAGCTTCTGTGCGTGTGTGTGTGTGTGTGTGTGTGTGTGTGTGTGTGTGTTGGTTCTCTTTTTCTTCCAAAAGTCAAGTGATGAGCCAGAGGGGCTCAAGGGATGAGCCAGAGGGATGAGCCAGAGGGGCCCAGATGCAGTGTGCACAGTGACTTTGTGTCATATGTAAGGAACCATATTCTTTTATAATGGGGTGGGAGCAAGCCTCCTTGGCCTCTGGTCATTGCCCAGAAGCAAACCTGTCCTCTATTCCAGAGACTTGGGATACATTCAGTATACATAAAAAAAAAAAAAAAAGAAAAGACTGGAGCCAAAAAGCAGTTAGTGCCTCTGCTGATAAAATACGCAGAAATGTAAGTGATCTGTAGAAATTTGTCTCTAAATAGTTGATTATGGTCTGAAAACCATGAAATGGAAAACATGGTTTCCTAAAGAAATAATCATTTAGTGGTGCTCTCTAAGCTTACCTACAATGAGCCATGATAGGTTTCTGGGCTCACCATTATAGAGAATAATATTCCTGAACGTGAGAGCTGCAAGAACAGAAGCAATCTTGTCCCAGGTGAGAGGTTATTTGGTCCTCACGAGAACAAGGGAGAGGTGACATGGGATCAACATCTGTCTTGGTTATCTAGTGCTTGCAGTTACACTTTTATCACCGGTCGGTGTACAGCCACACAAAGACCACAATGGGTGGCTTTAAAGGACAGAGTGTATTTTCTCCCAATCCTGGAGTTTAGTCAAAAGCAGGATCTTAGTCATGTTCATGCCTTCCTTGTTAGCCTCATCTTTCTTCCAGGAGTGGCTGGTGAGTTTGAACTGCCCACCATGAGGTTAGCAACCCAATGCCCTGTGCCACCAGGCCACCTTATACAAGTGTAGGGGTTAGATTTACAACTCATATGTATTTGGGAGGCATAATCCAATCTATAACAGCCACCATCTGTGCTAGAAAAATGTCTGTAGTGCAAGGATATGTCTGTACAGGCACCCATTATCATCTGTGGGAGGGCACCTGGGGAACAGGTGGGTAGAGATGTCCTTGTCTTTGTGCCCTCTGTGTAGTCTCTGAGTGCTTCACCATGCATATGTAATCATTGCCCATTTAAGAGTCCAAAAACTCACTGGCCTCCAGTCAATGCTGAGGTTGGGGAAAGGGCTAAAGGGAGTCAGCCGGGTGAATGTACCTTCTCTCTCCCATTTCCTTCTTTCTTTTAAAAAAATCATTTTATTGGGGGCTCATACAACTCTTATCACAATCCAGACATCCATCCATTGTGTCAAGCACATTTGTACATTTGTTGCCATCATCATTCTCAAAACATTTGCTTTCTACTTGAGCCCTTGGTATCAGCTCCTCATTTTCCCCCTCCTTTCATTTTTCCCTTCCCCCGTGAACCCTTGATAATTTATAAATTGTTATTATTATTTTGTCATATCTTACACTGTCTGATGTCTCCCTTCACCCATTTTTCTGTTGTCCATCCCCCAGGGAGGGGGTTATATGTAGATCATTGTGATCAGTTCTCCCTTTCTACCCCACCTTCCCTCCACCCTCTTGGTATCGCCACTCTCACCCCTGGTCCTGAAGTGATCATCCGTCCTGGATTCCCTGTGTTTCCAGCTCCTAGCTGTACCAGTGTACATCCTCTGGTCTAGCCGGATTTGTAAGGTAGAATTGGGATCATGATAGTGGGCGGGGGAGGGAAAGGAATCATTTAAGAACTAGAGGAAAGCTGTATGTTTCATCTGCACCCTGACTGGCTCATCTCCTCCCTGAGGCCCTTTTGTAAGGGGATGCCCATTTCCTTCTTGACTTTGCCTTCTTCTCATAGCCTCTCCTCCCTCCTTTAAGAGCATGCACGTCATTCATCAGACCGCCCGCACGGGGGCAGTCTGTGCGTCATCATGTGATCATCGTGATTATTGGGCCCTGGCCTAAAACACGCCCACCTTTACCTTTAGGTGACCAGGTGGCCCGTGGGAAATCAAGGGCTGCTGTACGACCGGAGCTGGATGGTTGCGAATCACAACGGAATTTGCCTGAGTCAGAAGCAGGAGCCCCGACTCTGCCTGATCCAGCCCTCCATTGACTTGCGGCAGAAGATCCTGGTGCTCCAAGCCAAAGGTGTGAAAGCCGAGTTCACAGTTACAGAGCCTCTGTCGCGAGTGGTTGATGCTGGGGTAATTGTTCCCGCTGGCCTTTATTGAGCAGCTTTAATAACCACACAGAAAATACAATGGTGTTCCCTCTGCCTGGTATGAACATCGTCCTAAAGAAGGAGATGCTGTCTGGTCTAGGAGAGACAACAGAAAACATATTCCCTTGTGTTTCAGAAAATCCCTAGGGATCAAGGAACTCTCTGACGGTCCAGTGAGGAAGTAAAGAGGTGTCAGTTGTGGAATGAAATGCTGTCCTTTCATTAACATCCCCCTTCTGTCCGCTGCTCACCATGATGTGTGGTGCAGCGTCCCCTCTTCCTTGGTGACTTTCATTATGAAACAGCTGACATAGGAAAATACTTTGTCCAATAGAACTTCCTGTGATGCTGGAACTATTCTATGCCTGCCCTAATTTATAGCCACTGAGCATTTTTAAATCTCGATTGTAAATAAGTCATATATTAGTTTCAGGAGAATTTCAATGACTTGATAGTAAGCCTTTATAAGTATTCTCTCCATCATGACTACTATAATGATTCCAAAATTAATATTTTCCAGGAAAGTTTGGTAATTAATATTTTATTGGAGTCTTATGTGTAGGATCTTTTCCCCCATTAAATGTTTCAGTTGGTCATCGATGCTTATAGAAACACTACTGTCTTAATCAGTAAGATTTTTTGAAGTCCTATTAGCCTTATTAGTTGGTCTGAATATTTTTGTACATGTTTTATGAAAATGAGCATCTTGTCTTCGTTGGGATAGTTTTATATCTGTCTCTACAGTTTTAATTTGTTTTTGCATATCTTACTGCATGGCTATACCTTCTTGAACAGTATTGACTGGAAGCAGTAAAGGCAGGCATTCTTCTTTATTACTGACTGATGGACTGCTAAGGAGCCCTCGTGGCAATGTGGGTGATGCATGGTCCTGCTAACTATAAGGCTGGTGGTTCAAATACACCAGTCACTCCATAGGAGATACTCCTGTAAAGATTTACAGAAACCCAAAGAGACAGTTTTACTTTGTCTTATAGGGTCTCTGTGAGTCAGAATTGATTGAACTTCAACAATAAGAATAATGCATATTATAGGGCTTTGATACATTTGCTTTACCACGCTAAAAAAGATCTTTCCTGTTCTTATTTTGCAAACATTCTTATTGTGATCAATATTTATTGCTAAATGCTTTTTATGTATCTGCTGATTATCAGGTTTTCCCCTGCTCTGATCTATGAATGAAGGAGCCATGCTGGCATCATGGTTACAAGTTGTACTGCTGACCGTCCCTGTTGGAAACCATCCAGGACCAGGCTTTCTACTGCAGGAAAGAGTGACGGTCCCAGAAACCCACAGGGGCAGTTCTGCCCTGTCCTATAGGGGCTATGTCAATTGGACTCAATTGGCTGGCAGTGAGTTTGGTTGAGTTTTGGTAAATCTAGCCATGTGGTACATTGCATTCGTAGATTGTCTGATAACTGAACTAAACTTGCACGATTGAGGACAAGCTATTTTCTGTGTGTGCTAGATTTGGTTTGCCTTTCATTGTCACTGCTGCGGGGTGGGGAGGGATCTCTTTTCATAGTGAGACTGCTATGTGACCTTTTTATTGTACTGTACTCTTCTTTGTCCAAGACCTACTATCCAGGATATTAACATATTCACAGAATTGAGTGGATTAAACCCTTTTTTAGTCTCGGAAACATGTACCATGACCAACCTTCTCCAAACTTCTAGAGCATGCTGGGTAGGGAAGCTCCTTCTCTAGCCTTTCTCACCCGGGACAGGAGAAAGGGGCTGGCTATGCATGAGCAGGGCTCGGGGCTCATAGAATAGCTGTTGTACCAACTGCTGCTTCCCGGTGTCCCCGGAGGTGAAAGGCCTGCTGTGGTGGGCATGGGGCCGGGCAGCCGGAGGGCTCTGAAGTTCAAGGGCAGGAGTGGATGTAGCTTGCAGGGCTGTGCTGTATGTGATGGAGCAGCACCCAGACCAGCACGGGCACATGCAGCCATGGCATAGGCTTCCTTGAGTGGTGGGCTGGGTTGGCTAGAGGTGGTGCTGAAAGAGCCGGAGGCCCCAGGGCTCTGCACCAGGGTGCCTTGCTTCTGATTGCTCAGAGTTGTTGGGCCCTCTGCTCAGTCTGCGCAGATGTCTCTGATTCGTGTCTTCTCGTGTATTTTAATGGCTCGGGGAGAGTGAATAGGAGTGCTGTGTGACTGGAGTTGAAGCAGGTCCAGCTTTTACCCAAGATTTTTTTTCAATCCTTTAGTGTCTTCTGCATATTAAAGAATGAACACTACTTTAGCTGGGTAGTATATATGTGAATGCTAATTTTATTATTATGTCTAAGCACACAGGCCAAGGATAACTGTCCGTGCTCACTGACACAGAGTTTTTAAAATTTTTAATCAATAATGATGTTTGATGAAGGAATCCAATTAGATGCTGACTAATAGAGGCTTCTGGAGATTGATACTCTGTGCTGAGAACTTTATTTCATGAGCCACCAGGCTTGCTTGTCTGTTTCTGAAGGACTTAAGGTGTTACTATTGGGTGCCATTGAGGCAGTGGTTCAACCCTAGGCACAACAGAGTGAAACACTGAATGACCCTGCACCATCCGCACAACTGCTCCTATGCCTGTGCCCACTGATGCAGCCATTGGGTCAATCCATCTCATTGGTGGCCTTCCTCTTTTTCGCTGCCCTTCCTCTTTACCAAACATGATGTCCTTCTCCAGGGACTGGTATCTCCTGACAATATGTCGAAAGTATGTAAGACGAAGTCTTGTCATTCTTGCCTCTAAGGAGCACTCTGACCGCACTTCTTCCAAGAGACATTTGTTTGTCCATTTGGCAGTCCACAGCACTTTCAATATTCTTCTCCAGCACCACAATTCAAATATATCAATTCATCTTTGGTATTCTTTATTCAATATCCAACTTTCACATGCCTAGGCAGCAATGGAGAATACCATGGCTTGGGTCAGGCACACCTTCATCCTCAAAGTAGCATCTTTGCTTTTTAATACTATACAGAGGTCTTGGGCAGAAGATTTACCTAATGCAACATGTCTTTTGATCTCTTGACAACTGCTTCTGTGAGCATTAATTGTGGATCCAAGGAAAATAAATCTTTGACTTCAGCCCTTTCTCCATTTAGCATGATGTTGCATATTGGTCCAGTTGTGAAAATGTGGTCTTATTTACTTGGAGTTGTAATCCATACTGAAGGTCGCAATTCTTGAGCCTCATTGGCAAGCACTTCAAGTCCTCTTCCCTGTCAGTAAACAAGGTGTGTCATCTGCCTAACACAGTTGTTAATATGCCTTCCCCTAATCTTGGTGTCACATCCTTCTTATGATCTAGCTTCTTTGATGATTTGTTCAGCATATAGATTGAATAAGTATGGTGAGTGGATACAACCCTTTGTACATCTTTCCTGATTTTAAACCATGAAGTGTTCCCATGTGCTATTATCACAACTGCTTCTTGATCCACGTACAAGTTCTGCAGGAGCACAATGAAGTGTTCTGGAATTCCCACTTTTCTCAAGGTTATCCCTAGCTTATTGAGGTCCACACAGTTGCTTGCCTTTGCATAGGCAAAGGATTTAAGGAAGCTTATCACATAATGACCAGGAGCCTTGGTGGCATAGTGGTTATAGGTTGGGCTGCTAACTACATGGTCAGCAGTTCAAAACCACCAGCTGCTATAAGGGAGAAAGACGAGGCTTCCTACTCCCGTAAAGAGTTACAGTCTTGGAAACTCACAGGGGCAGCTCTACCCTGACCTGTAGTGTCACTGTGACCGAGAATCGACTTGAGGGCAGTGAGTTTGGTTTTGACCCTATAATGCGGAGCCCTGGTGGCGTAGTGGTGATGCATGGGGCTGCATATGCAGCCAGATAGTAGTGGTTATGCCACTAGCCACTGTGAGGGGAAAAGACAGGACTTTCTACTCCTCTAAAGAGTTACCGTCTCAGAAATTCACAGGGTGCAGTTCTACCCCATCCTAGAGTTGGCGTCAGTTCGATGGCGGTGAGTTGAGTGAGTGAGGGATTACAGTGACTTCCACAGGCCGTATGTGGAGCCACTCAGAAGTAGAGACATCTTTCAAGAGGCTGTTGGAAGCATCCCTGGGTCTGTGTACGTGACTGTGGCAGTGCAGGGCCCTCTAGAAGAGAGCTAGCTGCTGGTGCACATGTTCGTGACGGGCCTGGGAAGGATGAGGAGAAGCCGTGAGTGATGGAAAGGTTGCCAATCTTCCACCACGTCCTTGATTCAGCCCAGTTCCCGTGCCGTGGAAATCTGGTCCAAATCCACAGTGATGGGCGTGTCATTACACACTTCTCTTTGGCATGATGGTCGATTCATCTCTAACTTGTGTTCATTAGGAATGGAGCCTATAGCACTACCTCTCGAGGACAACCACGGCCGGGCTCAGATTTGCCAGAGCAAGGTCTGTGCAGACAGGTAAGGCTTGGCAGCAGGTGAAAGTCTCAGCTCCACCTGCCCGGGGAGAGGCGGCTATGCCCTCGATGGGCTTCCCCCGACATCCCGTCTCCTGCCGCTTTCCCCCTTGCTCACTTGGACCCTTGCCACCCTGGTTCTTCGGTGTTTTTCAAACCTGCCAAGCACGTTCCTATCTCAGGTCTTTGCACTCACTCTTCCCTCTGCCAGGACGGCTCTTCCTTCACTGATCACTCTACCTGCTCACTCGCTCACTCTTCAGGTCTCTGCTCCAACCCCCTTCAGAGGCGCTACCCGACCACCTGCAGAAATCAGCTCCTCTCTCTGTTTGCCCACTGAATTCTTCTCCTTCTTATTGATTATGTCCTGGCTGGCTGCTATCTGCGTGTGTGTTTTCATCCCCTCCCGTGGAAATGCTAACTCAGAGGAGGCCGGGCTGTGCCTTCCTTGCTCAGCGGCATGTCTGGCCCCACATTGGGTGCAGAGTATAATGCGAGAGGATGGAGGAAGCCAGGAGAAGAGTGGGCGAAGGCCCAGTGGAGGCACGTTGGGGGCTGGGATGAGGTAGTCGAGGTTGAGGTGGTCAGGGAAGAGACCTGATCTGCACATTAAAAGACTGCCTGGTGGGTCTAGAGTAGTTGCAAAGGGCACCCGTGGACAGGCCAGCTGAGCACCTGTGCTTGGAACTCAGGGGAGACATGCTGGAGGCCTGGACCAGGGTCAGAGAAAACATCAGCCAGGGTGGGAGACGAGAGGCATTCAAGAAAGTTTGTGGAAAAGTGGAAGAAAGTGGAATTTTCCCAAGAGCTCTTTGAAGGCCCCTCGATTATTTTCTGGAAGTGGAATCACCTGGATTCACTGGTGGATTGGATGCAGAGGCTGAGGCTAATGAGGGAACCAAGATGCCCCTCAGGCCTTTGAGCAATAACTTCCAGGTGATAACTCAGGACTTGCCTTCCACCTAGTGGTGAACTATTACCTAGTTTGTGTTCCTGATGCCAAGTCATTTGCTAAATTTCAGAAGATGTTGAAAGTGGGATGGTCGAAACGGGCGACAGTTGGAATCGGTGTAAGGCAGAAGCCCGTCAGAGAAGGAAAATGCAAAATGTTTTCCACTGAAATGAACGTCAGAGATGTGCTAGCCTCCCCCCCCCCCCCGAAACCTGTGAGAGCTGGAAAAACAAGGCAGCCCCTCACATCCTGGCTCTCACAGGCTCCGCTGTAACCGTGTGCCTGCTTTCGTGCTTCATGGCAAATGCTCATCTCCCCTAGATCCTTCATGGAACGAACCAAACACCCGCCTCTCTGCTCATCGAAACCCACCTGTACCTGCAAACGTGTACAATAGTGAGTTTTCCAGGTCTAACTGTCCAGTTGGTTACTGGTTCAGTTCCCAACCAATCCTCTTACAAGCTACAAAATCAGTTCACTGTGTGCTGAGAATATATAGATCCTCAAAAGGTTTTAAATGCTAATGACTTCATTAGTTTTCCTATAAACTAATTAGGCTCCCTACTAGACTAATTAGTACGTAGGCTCAGTAAATGGTCATCCTGTACAACAGCAAATCAGATGACATTGCCTTCTGGACTGCCATGACATATACATTAACACAGTCATGAAACAATGCGTTATAGTCTTAAATTATGTGCCAATTGGACTTACGTTGTGAGTGCAGGGGCTGGGGAGCAGCTGTGAAGGGTGACACCATCAGGGAAGGGGCAACAATGATTGTCCCCGGCCAGCTATAGACTCCCCCTGGTGGCCCAGGGGCTGAGCACCACCTCAGCCTCTTGCCAGGGCCTGTGCCGGAGGAAGCGTTTGTCCTGCACATGTTCAGTGACATGGCGAGTGTAGTAACCAGTGCCGCACAGTGCCTTAGCACATCTCCCTGGCAGAGAGTGACGGCCACCGAGAGAGGCCTGCAAACTCACGGCATTTCGCTTGGCTGCATCGGCGTGGGTGCCGTTCTCTGTCTAACCAGGCTGGCCGGATGAGGAGAGCAGTTTATTTGTGGGGCCACTGAGGACTCCACAAAATGAAGGTGGACTTTGGCGCGGCCTCTCGGAGCCTAGGAGAGAGTGTGCTACCACGGGCTCCCCTGCCCTGCCCCAAACAGGAAGGCCACAATTTTTTTTAATAGTAAAAATTAAGAAAAAGGTAGGTTTTCAAAAGTATCTATGTTGCTCTCCTATGGTTGAGTGTTGTGATTTTGTCAATTCAGGTGATGGGTGTGGGATAGGGCCTCTACGAGTCAGAATCCACTCGATGGCAGCGAGCTGGGTGTATTATAAAACGTCTAGAAGATCGCAGATTTAAAAACCAACACCAGGAATCAAATCCCTCAATGTGTGGGTATCGATCGTGTAAGGCATGGTGTTCTTTGTACAAACCACAAACGTTAGCCCAGAGGGCTTGAAGGAGAGAGAGACAATATTACAGCGGGGCTCAGAGTCAAGAGGCGGGGCCCCATCCGTGTTCCCAGGCTCCTGAAAGCCAACCTGGCTCCGGCAGGTCTCAGATTCCAAGCCGGCTGGCTCTCAGGGGCCACATGCAATCCAGATAGGACAAACTTCTACGGTGTGTTGCTGTTACGAGTGCTGCTGTGTCATCGTCAACTCAACAGCCCACGTGACAGAGTAAACTACATCCAGAATCAGCGGTTCTCAACCTCCCTCATGCCTCGACCCTTTCATACAGCTCCTCATGTGGTGCTGACCCCCCACCCATAACATTATTTTCATTGCTACTTCATCAGTGTCATTTTGCTACTGTTATGAATTGGGTGACCCCTGTGAAAGGGTCGTTGAACCCCCAGGGTGAAAACCGCTGCTCCGGATCACCTGGCCTTTCCCCCAAGAACCAGCCTGTGGGTGGGTTCAAGCCCCCGGCTGCTGATTGCCAAACTAACGGCGGCTCTGCCGGCACTCCTGCTACAGCTTTTGGTCGGCTCTGAAAGTCTCATGGAAGCCCCAGCCCGTGTGTGTTCTGATGGCGTGGCAATCTCTCCAGGTCTTTCCAGTCACACCTGTCACCTCTCCTGAGGGGCTAGCACAGGGCAGTTTTTGTTTCTTTTATAATCAAACTTAAATAAAATTAAAAAAATTATTTAAAGAAATACCTAATACTCACTCTTTGCTCACCCCCTCACACACACGTTTTTTTTCTTGGTACCAGGGTAAATACGTACGACTGTGGAGAGGATGTTTCTAGATGGCTGTCAGAGCTTTTGGGCCGTCGGTGTCATTTGATCAAACAAAGTTCAAACTTCCAGAGACACGCGAAGAAGCAGCATGGAAAAGGTACCCCGTTTTCGGGTTCTTTGGGGCAGGACCCTGGGTTGATCTTGCATACCGTCAAAAGCAGTTGGAGCCCTGGACTCACAGAGAGCCGAAGGTGTGTGCTTACAGCGAGCAGGGCTGGCAGCCGGCCCTTGGCAGGGAGCTGCTGGAGCAGCTGCAAGGTTCGCAGGATGCAGGGCCGCCATGGTCGCTTTCAGGGGACCTTGAGCCCCCTGCCTGGCTCCTCTCAAGCCTCAGCCTCAGTTCATTTTTAGAAGCACAGTTCATTTTGATCAAATGAGAACGTTGGTAGGTTTCTGTGTCCTCAGATCCCATCTGGGAGCAAGCAAACCTGGGTTTCTAGAGCTGGCTCCAGGATCGCCTTGTTGTAAGATCTTGGCAAGTCGCACCTTCTGGTGCCACAACTCTAGAACTCAACCAGTTTTCTGTCGCCCTCCACCAGGTCGACTTCTGGACGCTTTGACAATTGTTCCTGACCCATTGCTAAGGTGCAGTCACACAGTAGACAGGAAAGTACTTTGAAAGCTAAGAGTGACATGTGTACAGGAAAGACGGTTTGGGGCTGGCTGCTCAGTTGTCCCGGGGTTGGCACTGCAGCCCCAGCTCCTTCTCTGGTTTATTCCTCTCTGCGACACGCCTCACCCCCCACAGGCCTTGGCCTTCCTCCTCCTGGAAAGTCAGCTCCATGAGATTTGCTTGTTTTGCTGAACGCTGTGTCCTCCGTGCTCAGATCAGCTCCGGTCACGGTGGCTGCTCAGTAAATGTTAGAGGAATGAGCAAACAGATGACCGCACTGTTACTGCCTGTGTTGGAGTGGGATGGCCTGGCCTAGTGGCCATCTCCCAGAAAGCCTGACCTGTCAACCAGAACAGCGCCTGACCACATGCAGACCATTGCTCTTAGTGCCGCGAGCGGATTCGGATTCGGCTCATAGCGACTCCACACGACAGAGTGGAGCTGCCCAGAAGGGTTACGTCATGGCTTTTTCTCTCACAGAACCACCTGGTAGGTTCCGCCCCCACAACCTCTCTGTTAGCAGCAGTGCTAACCACTATGCCACCGGGTGTAAGGACCTGCCAAAGTTAACCTATGCACCTTAAAAAGGCGTGCCTATAGAGGACAGCTAGAGGATATGGATTCTGTAGACTTTTAAAATGGGACCGTTTCCTGCTTTACCTTGTTAAAGAATTTGAGCCTCTGTGTTGGCAAAGGGGAGTGTGTGATGGCTGCCGTGTTGGGGAGGTGAGCGGTGCTGTCAGGCCTGAGTAAGACCAGGGACCGGAGCAGAAGGGAGAGAACATTGGACATCCACCCGGGACTGGGATTCCCAGATCCGATGTCGTCTGGATGAATTATCTGGAAAGGGAGTGCCTGTGAACGCTAATGCTCCAGTTGTTCAATCGAGTGTCTCCTGTTTACCTAGGAGAAAGCCTGGTAGTGCTGTCCGATAAACATTGGTCTGCTGGCCAAAAGGCTGGCAGCTCAAAGCCACCAGCAGCTCCCCAGGAGAAAGGAGGGGCTCTCTGCTCCTGTAAAGATTTGCAGCCTTCCTAAGGTTATTAGAGTCGGAATCAACTTGATGGCCGTGGGGTGAGTAATTACCTGGAGCGTGGCTGACTTGATTAAGCCGTGGTCATCCCAGTTCTTCAGGGTCTCGGTTTAGGTGGCAGACGGTGACAGTATAATTGATAATTGAGGTGTGATAATGGTCTGTACAGGGGGCAGGGAGCGTGCACTTCCATGGGAAACTAAGGCTTCCTGAAGAGGCCAATTTAGAGCTGCATCAGACCAGGAGAGTAGGAGGTTTCCTAGCAGGCAGGCAGAGTCAGGGCTTGGCATGTCCTGGGTTTAGAGATGAGTTTAGGAGGGGCAGGGGCAGGGGAGAGATGGGAGGATGCACACGTGAGCCTCTGAGGAGTGAGCTTCTGATGACGCTTCCGTTGCCAGGGACTCCTGGAAGAAGGCTAAGCCGGGGAGTCCCCTGAGGTCACTTGTGTTAGAAGGACACTCAGCATGGTGTGGAGGGAGTTTGAGGGGGGCAGCAAAGGACTGGGCAGGAGAGGGCGGTGGCAGCCTTTGTGGGACAGGAACTACGGTGGTAATCACAGAGACAAGAATAACATCTGCTGCCGGGGTGCAAGGGTGCTGCTTAGGGTGGGAAGCTGAGATTCCAGGGCTTCAAACATTTTGCCTCAGTACTGCTTAGAAAAAAACTCAAAGCTATAGTATGATCTAAATTAAAATATCTATTTATTTATTTTACAGAGTATCTAGTCAGACTGAGCCACTGGCAGATCTGCTGTAGCCACAGGCAAGAGTTTCCAACAGCCTTGCTATCAGGCAGAGACCACGAAAGTTTACAGAAGAGATCATGGTTTTACATGCAACAATCCCACATGTTTAGTTTCACCTCAGTCATTGTAATCCCCTTGCGTGTCCCTTGTGTGTCCCACTTCCTTCTTGGGTTCCCATTTCTGTTTCCCAAGCAGGCACATATTGGAGACTGGCGTGCATAGGGCTGTGTCAGACACAGCTGGGGGAACCTTGGTACGGCAGCAGTTTGATTCCCTTGAGGATCCATTTAAAAGAGTCATAGGTATTCACAAAGTATTTTATAATGGTCATTTACGTCTCTCCTTTTTCTTAAAAAAAAAATTCTACTTTACTTCTTGGTGAGGTCTTATCTTCGTATTATATATTTCATTAGTGAAATTTTCTGATCACCCTATCACGTTTCTCAGAACCTAAAATGTATCTATAAATTGTGATGCATATAAACAGTTTGAACATTTACCCTGAGTATAAGGGTCTAAGTGTTAGGAAATTTCTTCTGGATACCTGTGATCGTTTTTAGTAGTAGTTAATCAAAGCAACACATTTTACTATCAATTTTGAAAGATTATCACTACACGATAAGTGAAAAGTTATTGAAATTAGTCTCTTAATAATATGGGTCGAGCCCTGGTGGCAGAGTGTATACTTGTTAGGCTGTAATCCACAAGATCTGTAGTTCAAAACTACCAGCTGCTCGATTGGAGAAACACAAGATTTCTACTCCACAAAGAGGTACAGTCTTGGAAACCCATGGGGCTAGTTCTACCCGGTCTGCTAAGGTTGCTATGTGTCAGAATGGACTCCATTGCTGTGAGTTTTTTTTTTTTTAATGATATGGGTGGCTGCCCTTTGGGTCCCATCTCCATGAATGACTGTCGCCCAGGGTGAGAAGACCTACGGTCAGCACTGGTTCTCTGTGGAGAAACCTTCTGTGTGTCACTAAAGATCAGGAGTGGGTGTAGTTTGCAGGGGTGAAGGAGTTTGGCTAACCCAAGGTCACTGTGTTACACTGGATTCCTTCTGAATCACATGACCTGAAGCCCAGGGATCTACGTGACATGACTTTAATCACTTGTCACTTGATGGCGGCAAAGAACTGGACTCGACCTGACCCACAGGGGGAATGGCCAGTCAAGCTTCCGACACTTTATTTTCTCTGCCCAGACTCCTGGGTTTGAATGGGGCTTTGGCTTTCCACCCCAGAAGGGCTTATCCCCCAGAATGGGCAAAGGACCTTTTGTGGACGGAACGGAACTGGGGTCCCACCTCCATCTCCGGCAAAGTCATTTTAGCAAGAAGGACTTTGCAAGTGGCCATCTGGAGAGTGATTCCCTCCCTCTCCCTCTCTCTCTTTTGGAGGAGTACACTTGCACTTTATTTATTTAATATTTATGGCTCATCTTGCACTTTTATTTTTTTCCCCCCAACAGTTTCATTGACGAGTGATTTCCATATCATATAATTTAATAGTTCAATCATATCAAGGAGAATTGTACAATAACCACCCCCCCATGGTTAAATCGCCTTTAAGAGGAGTTATGCAATCATAACCCATTCTAGTGCCCCCTCCCCCTCCCATCCTCAGCATTTACTCCCCAAATCCCCTTTCCCTCCCTATCATCCACCCCCCACCCCTGTGCAACCACTCCTCTGTGCTTCACAGCTGGGAGACCCAACAGAAAACAATAAAAAACAAAATCGTGCTAAAGTGGTAAGGATAAAAACATAAGAGTATATGGACAAAATTACAAATGATGTGCAAGAAGGAAAAGACCCCCCAAATATTCAAAGAGCCAGGGAAGAAATGCCTGTCATGGAACCAGTAAGAGAGACTCACACCCAGAACAGATTCAGGCCGAGGCTATAGGGTGATAAATCGGCCAAGTGTCAAGTTCAATCCAGCATAATCAAGATTCCAATGGTCTCCAAGTGATAGTAAGGCTGTTGGAGACTCTTTCCCGTGGCTGGAGCAGATCGGCCAGCGGCTCAGTCTGACATGCTCTGCAGAGGGGTTTGGGCTCTCACCAACCTCCACAGCTTTCTACAAACTGGGCGTGTTTTGAAGCTTTTCGCCTCACCATATTCATATTCTGTAATTGTCATCTTTGGACACACAAGCTGGTGTGCTTTACCTGTGTGGACTTAGTTGACTCCCTGCTTAGATGGCTGCTTGCTTGATTACAAACCTTTAAGGCCCCAGACCCTATTCTGATTGATAGCCAGGCACCATCTGCTTTCTTCACCACACTTTGCTGTAACATCCTTAACTTCAGTGATCCTTTCATGAAGGTGAGCATTGAGCAGGGCCGTGATAGAAGAACTGATTTTTCTTAAGTTGGAGCTAAGGTTTAGTGTGAGCCCCAAACCCATCCCTGGATCTATGCCTTTAAAAAAAAAAAAAACAATTGCTGTAACTTGGGAGCCAATACATATGACATATCATTCCATAGTACAATCATGTCAACCATGACTGTACAATTTCTTCTATAAACATACATGTTTTCCACAATATCCTTTTCCTTCCTGCACTTCCTGACATAATTTCCCACTTATCTCCCCTTCCCCTCTTTACCTCCTTTCCCCCAAATCCTTGTTCTATTTTCTTTCCCTGTTGGGTCAACATCCCTGGGTTTCATTTATCTAAAAATAAAGAAAGAAATCACACAGCTTCAAGAGCGTGAGCCCCAATGGAGAGTGATTCTCTTATAACTTTCTATTCTTATGTCCACTCGGGTCTATAAAGTGGGCTTGAAGGAAGCTCAGCCACCCTCTTTATTTGCCTTGCATAAACACAGGCACCCAGGAGTACAGAGGCTAATGGGTCAACACGGTGAGAGGTGCTACCAGCCAGGAGAGGGAAGCCAGAGACAGGCTGTCCATGGTTCCAACTGGCTCTGGGTATTTTCTTTCAGTACTTTTGTTTGCTTGTTTCCGTAACTGTCGTATTTACTTCTAAGGTTAAGTGCTGGTTACTTACCCAAGAATGAAGAGCTTTATACAGGTTTCATTCATAAAGTCTGTCAAAGGCCCCCAAATAATAATTTATAAATTATCAAGGGCTCAGGGGGGAGCGGGGAGCAGGGAGGGAGGGGAAAAATGAGAACCTAATGCCGGGGGCTTAAGTGGAGAGGAAATGTTTTGAGAATGATGAGGGCAATGAATGTACAAATGCGCTTTACACAATTGATGTGTGTATGGATTGTGATAAGAGTTGTATGAGCCCCTAATAAAATGATAAAAAAAAAGTCTGTCAAAGCCCCTCTTACTGCTCTGCCCTGGAGAAGGGCCCCCACTCCACTCAGTCACCCCATCTGAGTGTCATATCCAAGTCTTTTTGCTGGCATGCTTATTGATTGATCCACTGATTGATTGATTCAGAGGGTATTAGACAGAGTATTCTAGGAACTCATTTTCCTTTCCATGTACAAGAGGCATGAGCCAGGCTTAGAGCATTTTTGTTATTGCCAGAGCCATTTCTTCTCTTACAGAATTAGTCTTTCCTTTAAAAAATGCAAGTCCATGGAAGCCAGCTTTCCAGGAACGCATCTTTAAAATGCTCCTTTGATTTCAGATCAATCTCCTGGAACAACAGCCAGCCTTTCATTAGTAAATGAAGCCCAGTATCTACTGCTCAACCGATCAAGTGTTTTGGAACTTCAGCACCAACTAAGTGCTAGGTAAGATCTCCTACCTCTGGACAGAGCCTGATGTGTATATGGTCACCTGGTGTCTGAGGCTGGGCTTCCTAGAGAAGCAAAATGAGTGACACTCCTGTGTGTGTGTGTGTGTGTGTGTGTAGAACTATGAATATGAATATAGACATCCATAGCGAGGCTTATATAAGGAAAATAGCTTATACAGTTGGAGAAGGGAACAACTCCACGTCAGGGCAGGTTTTAAGTCTATGGGTCAGCTGTTAGGCTGCAGGTTCCCTTGACTCTGGCAGCTGCTGGAGGGGATGAATTCAAGATTGGCAGGAAGGTAACAGGCTGGTGCCCCGAGGGAGATGGGCACCAGAAGGTGAGCTCATAGGCTGCTGACGGGGACAGGCCCAGCCCACCAGATGGCAGGCCGCTGGCTCAGTTCCAAAGAACCGGAGGCCATGTGCAGAATTCAGATCTAGCCAAAAGTAAGCAAGCTCTTCTACTTATATAATAAGCAGGCCATATCACTGAGAAAATGCCCTTTTAATTGATTCTGTCGGGGCTGAGATCTGGTTGAGGATGTTGTTGATCACTCTAATCTTCTTACACCTGGTTGGCTGTTCCTAGCATATATTATTATGGAGGTGATCGTGTCAGGTAGGTCAGGTCAGGGAGGATTACTCAGTCTGAACTGCCAAACCACTGAGAATCCTGGTCCAGCCAAGTTGACACAAAACGTAACTATCACACCTGCTTTCCGAAGTCCTTCATCACTCGAGATAAATGGACTCACCCTTGGCATGGCCTACTGCGCTTCAGGCCCTGGAGAGAGAGTTATACCCCATCAATTGGCGCCTGATAGGTACCTAGCAATTGATGGCTTGACCTCACATTTGTGGTGAAAGCTTGTCCTACCATTCAGGCCACAGGGCAAAGTAGAATTGATAAAAGGCAGGCAGGTTGAACCATTACAACAGAGCCATGATCTCCTCCCTCCTCTTTTCAATTCTGTGTCTTCAACAGTAATGAGAATGGAAAGGAGGAGTTATTCCCACTGAGTGATCTCATCTTGCGTTTCCGGGCCAATATTGTGATCAATGGGACCAGGGCTTTTGAAGAGGAAAAATGGGATGAGATTTCAGTTGGTTCCCTGCATTTCCAGGTAAGCCCCAAGACGCATCAATGAAGACTGACCTGAATCCCAGGCTCTGGGTCACTATCAGCAACTTCCCTGGGGGGGAAAATGCCTGTTTCTCACCAGGGCCCTGAGGACATCACCAGAAGAGGACCCTTTTAGGGACCTTTCTGAGATGACTTCTTTGTATGGTTTCCTTTCTTTAGGTCTCTGTTCTTAAGAAATAGCAATTAATAGACATTACAATACACATATCCTTTAACCCCATGATTTCACTCGGAGAAATTTACTCTATGAAAGTACTCCTACAAGTATGTAAGACATATTCCAAGATTGTTTGCAGCAGTATTTCTGTAATTGTGAAAAATTAGGTAGGGTACACCCTCAGAGTTCATAATAGGGTGGTTGGTTAAGTAAACGACGCTATATTCATGTATTAGGTGCCCTGGTGGCGCTGTTGGGTAAGCACTTAACCGCTAACCACAGAAGTTCAAACCACCAGCAACTTCTTGGGAGAAAGATGAGATTATCTGCTCTCCTAAGGATTTATAGTCTCAGAAACCCTAAGGAGGGCCACTTTGAGTTGGAATCGGCTCAAGGGCAGTGGGCTTGGTTTGGGGTTGGCATGTTCATGTAACAGTCCTCTGTGGGCACTAAAATGGATAAGATATAGTTCCCACTGTGCCTTTCAAAGAGTCAATGCTTACAAGATATTTGTTGGTGATAACGCCCACGTTGAATCAGTTGCAGCCCGAGTCCACTTTTTAAAAAATGTCATTTTATTGGGAGTTAAGGCAGATATCAGATGATTCCATCGTTCGATCACATCAAGCAGTATTGTGCAATTGCTACCAGAATCCACTGTAAGACATTCTTTCCTTCCTGAACGCCTTGACATCAGCTCCCTTTCTCTTCTCCCTCCAGAAACCCTTATTCTACTTGCTGCCCTAGAGGTTCATCAAAGTACCTTTCTTCTGAAAGGCTCTTTCCCCTAATGTCATCCAGTCACAAATGTTTTCTACCCACAGGATTTAGAGCTTCCTTGGGAGGCTGATCTTAAGACGTGAACTATGTAAGTTAAGACACTGACACCGGTGGCAAAGTGACTGACAGTAGGCTAGCAGTGGGAACCCGGGAAGAGTCGGTGCAATGGCTGAGCACTGGGCTGCTAGCGAGAGGGTGGTGGAAGTGTGAACTCACTAGCCACTCTGCCGTGGGCAGAAGGCCTGGTGACCTGTTCCCATCAAGAGGACAGTCTAGGAACCTCTATGGGGCAGTTCTGCTCTGGTCATCTGGGGAGGGGGCTCCAGATGAGTTGGAATCAGGAACCGACAACCAAACCCAAACCCAACTTGCTGCTATGGAGACGACGCTACCTCATCAAGACCCTATAGGACCCTATAGGACCTCATCAAGACCCTATAGGACAGGGTAGAACTGCACAGGTGAGTTTCCAAGACTGTAACTCTCGATGGGAGCAGAACGCCCCATCCTTCCCCCGAGGAATGGCTGGTGGTTTACAACTGCCGACCTTGCTCTGTCTAGCTGTGCAGCCAGGGACCACTAGGTCACCAGCACCCCTTTCCTCAGGTTAAGTTCCTAGAAACGCAGTTGCTGGGCCAAAGCCCAGGAACATAAGGACACCCCTTTCTGTCTGTTTTCGGTGTGGCTGTCCCTGGTGATTGTGATAAAACAGAGCCACCATGAAGTCTGCCCCTTCAGCCATCTCAGTGAACAGTTGGGTGCGCGCGAGGCTCTCCCTGGGGCTCTCTCATGGTGGTGCAGCGTTGGCTGTTTACCGTCTCCCAACCTGCTTTCTGCCCGAGACCCCTAATGCTCCCTGAGAATTAGCTCAGATGAACACCCTCTCTTTCTTCTTTAGCTACCTCCCTGCCCCCAACAGCCTTTCTGCTGACACACAAGTGCAGCCGGCAACCAGGGGCCACTTTCTGGCTCTGCCGAGTTGAGCATTTTTGTGCTGGTCGGACTCGGTTGGGGATGGCCCCCCACGCCCATTCCCTCCCAGGCCCCGATTGTCTCTGCAAAACTCAAGGGTCTGCCCGCTCTTGTGGTAGCACCGTCTCCTTTCTTCTCACTTCCCAGGTCTTGGGACCTTGTCACAGGTGCCAGATGATTTGCATCGATCAAAAAACTGGGCAACGAAACCAAGATGTTTTCCAGAAACTTTCTGAGAGTCGGAAGAGCAAGGTAAGCATGATTCCAAACCACGGCCCCCATCTTCAGGTTCCAGTGTGTTCCTTACACCACAGTCTCACTGCCATCAAGCCAAGCCTGACGCCTAACGCCCCTCTGGGGCCAGAGTCGAACTGCCCCTGTGGGTTTCCATGACTAACTCTTCGAAGGAGTAGAAAGCTCCATCTCTGTCCTGAGGAGCGGCTGGTGGTTTTGAACTGCTTCCCTTGAATTTAGCAGCACAACTTGAAACCCACTGGAGCTCCTCTCTATGCCACGATAATGCTGAGCAACTTTCGGAATTTGGAAAGTCGTACATTCCAAAGCTAGAAGCCTGCCACGGAGACCAACAGCCTCACAATTGGACCAATAGGTCACGTCACGGTTGTTGGAGAAATGGTTGAAGTTGTCAAGGATTTTTGTCTCGCTTGAATCCACAATCAACACTAATGGAAGCAGCAGCCAAGAGAGCAAACGATGTGTTGCATTAGGTAAATCTGCTACAGAGTATGGAAGAGCAAGGTTGTTACTTTGAAGACTAAGGTGCAGCTGACACAAGCCAGGATGTTCTCTGTTGCATCATACACACGTGAAAGTCGGACGTGGACTAACGGGGGCCAAAGAAGAAAGGATGCATTTGAACTGTGGCGATGGAGAAGAATATTGAGAGTACCATGAACTGCTAACCAGACAAACCAACCTGTTTTGGAAGAAGTGCAGCCAGAGTGCTCCTGAACGGGAAGGACAGCGAGGCTTCCTCTTACAGACTTTGGGCATGTTGTCAGGAGGGACCAGTCTCCGGGGAAGGACGTCATGTTGGTAAAGTGGAGGGGTGGTGAAAAAGAGGAAGGCCCTTGAGGAGATGGGTTGACACAGGGGCCGCATCAATGAATCAGGCAGAGGGACTGTTGTGAGGAGGGCGCAGGACCGGCAGTGTTTCCCTCTGCTGTGCACAGGGTCGCTGTGGGCCGGAGCCGACCTGGTGGCACCTAATAACACCAACCACAATCTTACCCAGGGCTTCCTTCTATTTCCCCTTTCCATTCCCTTCCTCGCTTTTCCGTTTGCCCATTGTAGTGTGTGCTCTTTTTCGAAAAAGAACGATTGTAAGGAAATACGGATCACAGAAAATGGCCCTCAAACCATTTTGTGAGCACACACTTCTGTGACATTAATGACATTCAGCATGTTGTGTCACCATCCCCACCATTTCCCAAAGCATTTCATCACCACCAACTGGGTGCGATGTATCTCATACTCTCAAATCTTTTTGAAGAGATAGGGAACATAAATAATAAGCAAATAAGCCCCAAAATTCCATGCTGCAATCATTGATGATTGGCCACATGCCTCCTCTTGGGGTTAAAATGCCCCAGTGTTGTTGGGGATTCCCAGTGATAACCTGAACTTTTAACCCGGTGACTCTCTAGGAAGATTTGTTTTTTTTGAAACACACACTTTCTGCTGGGGCTTCTTGTTCACAAAGAATTCCGGAAGCCAAATGGTTTAGCTGGCAGCTCTGCGGGAGCAACAACACCAATCCACCAGCAGGTGGCTTAAAAGAACAGTCATTTATTTTCTCAAACCAGGCTCTCCAGGTGGAGATGGCTTCTGTGAGCACCCTAATCCCAGCACAGCAGGGAGGCGGTGTGTTAGGGAAACAGATCCTGCGCAGAGGGGGACACGAGAGCGACTCCGAGCTCTCCTTGTCACAGATGTGTGGGAGAGACGACTTGGCTGCAGAAGACATTAGGAAGGGAAAGGGCTAACCAACAGAGCAGACAGGCAATGTGGGCAGAACCTAATGCTGCCTTTGATCTGTGAGTCAGAGTCCTGGGGTGGTGCAGACAGGTGAGCGCTCAACCAATAACCAAAAGGCTGGTCATTGAGACGCACCCAGAGGCACCGTGGGAGAAAACCTGGCCATTTGCTTCCAGAAAGTCCAAGCTGCCCTGATGGCATTATCGCAAAGCAAGGACCCAGGAATTGACAGAATACCGATGTTTCAACAAACAGATACAATGCTGGAAGTAGTCGTTTTTCTTTGCCAAGGAATTTGGAACCCATCTATGGGGCCAACCATATGGAAGAGATCCGATTTGTGCCCACCTCAAAGAGAGGCGATCCAAGAGAATATGTAAATTCTCAAACAATATCAGTAAGATCACACACAAGTGAGATGTTGCTGCAAATAATTCTTAAATGGTTGTAGCAGTGCATTCACCGATTTTGCCCGAAATTCAAGTCAGTTTCAGAAGAGGACATGGAATGAAAGGTACTATTATTAATATTAGATGGATCTTGGCTAAAAGCAGAAAATACCAGAAAGATATTTACCTGCATTTTACCCAGTACTCATAAGGAATCTATAATCGATGCCTATGATAGCAGCTATCAAGAAATCAAGCAACATATTGCATTGGGAAAATGTGTTGCAAAGGACCTCTTTGAAGTCATAAGAAAGTCAAGCTGTCACTTTGAGGACTAAGATGCTCTTGACCCAAGCTATTATATTTTCAATGGCTTCATATGCATACAAAACCGGACAGTTAACAAGGAAGGCTGAAGAAGAAGCGATACTCCTGAAGAAGCATGTGTTGGGCAAAGAAAATTGAATATATCCCAGACTGCCAGAAGAATGAATGAATCTATTTCGGAGGAAGTACAGCCAGAAAGCGCCTTAAAAGAGAGGATGGAAGACTTCATCTCAGGTACATGTTACTAAGGAGTCCCAGTCCCTGGGAAGGTCATCTTGCTTGGTAAAGTACAAAATGAGCAACAAAAAGAGGCAGACCCTTCAGGAGGTGGGCTGACACGGTCACTGTAGCAATGGGCTCAAACGTAGCGATGATAGTGTGGATGGCCGAGGACCGAGCGGGGGTTCACTGGGTTTCCAGGAGCCAGAACTGCCTGGAAGGGACCTTACAACAACAGCAGCCGCCGAAGACCATAATCGAGAAGAAGGCCGTTCTGTGGGAGCTCAGGGTCTGTGGGAGGGAGGTAAAGAACCGAGTCCAGAAATAAAGAGGCGTAGAGTCACTGTCAGGATAATACCCTTGAAAATGTGAATCTTTTTTTACATTTAATTTTAAAAACATATTTAAAGATTCAACTAAACCTTGATTGAACATTATTGTTTACAAACGTCTTTGAACCGCTGAGATAACCTAGGTTTTTGTTGCCGTTTGGTTCGCAGGTGAACTTCGGAGTATACCTGATGCACAGGTCTTTGGATTTGTCTTCTCCGCGTTTCCTGTCTGTAGGTTCTCAGGTGCTCCCTGTGTTGAAAGAGGACACAGAATGCCGCCCGATACCTGCTTCTGACAAACACCAGGACATTGTCTCTTGAGAATGTTTTGCGCACGTATGGACGCTTCTCTCTCACAGTTGCATCTGTGATCATGAAGGTCTGTGATTTGGTTCAGTAAGGCACGCTCTGCTGAACAAGCATCCTCCTTTTCCTTTTGTAGGTAGGGAACAGCTCTCACCTGTTGCCTTCATCCTCCCATTCAGTGTTTCCCAAAGTGGACGCTACTGCCCCCTCGTGGAGAGGGGGTGCTGGAACAATCCAATCGCTGTCACAGAGTGGATGCCTACTCACAGCTACCCTATGGGGGGGCTGCAAGAACAGATCCAACCAAAACCCACTGCCATCCGACTCCGACTCCTATCCACCCTATCGAACTGCCCCTGTGGGCTTCTGAGACTGTAACTTTATGGGAGAAGAAAGCTTCATCTTTCTTCTTCGGAGCAGCTGGTAGTTTTAAACTGCCAGTCTATGGTACTTTTAATATTCTTCTCCTGCACCACAATTCAAATGCAACGATTCTTCTTCGGCCTTCCTTATTCCATGGACAACTTTCACAGGCATATAATTGTGGGGAACCAGCCTCCACATCGAATGGGTCCAAGGGGCGGTTGTGTAACTGAGGGGTAAAATTAAAGA
>NW_022111300.1:22729408-22731013 GCF_000313985.2 Echinops telfairi
CATGCCTCTCTGTTGCTCAGCTGTTCAGTGCTGTAGGCTCATGCTTTCCTGGTGAGCTGTTGGAAGCCCATGGGATCAGGAGCCAGTGTGTTCCATTAGCTTGTTCGTGGCCATGGTGTTTCCCCAGAACTTTGTGGGGTTTGAAAGATGAGGCACGGCTTCTGTCGGCAGAGTTGTTGAGCTGGGGCCTTGGGCAGCGTTCTGAGTGACGTGTTCCAAGTGCACCCTGCTAGGACAACTTCTTTTTGTCGTCGTTGAATATTTTTATTGACCTATCTTACTCATTCCAATATATCCTTTCCCTTCCCATATAGCTATGCTGTTCAATCCCATCAGGTGGAGCTATACAGTCATCAATGCTATCAATTCTCCTCTCTCCCCCTTCTTCCACACACCCCACCCCAGCCTCCCACATCCCGTGCCCTCAGGGAACCCCTCCTCCTGTCATTGACCCTTCTGAGGGGCCATCTATCTTGACTACCACGTAGCAAGCAATCTTAAATGTACAAATGAACGTACGCAAATCTAACATGATCAATGTTAGATTTTCCCTTGAGGGGAGGAAATCTTAAAGAACCAGAGGATAGTTATGTGGTTCATCAGTGCCACACCGCACCCTGGATCGATCTTCCATTCTGTCAGGCCCTGCTAAGAGGGAATGTCCAATTGTCTTGCTGGTGGACGTTGAGTCTCCACTACATCCAGTCCCCGTCCTATCAATTTGGATGCGTGTTTTTTGGACTTGTGATACCTCTTCTCGTTGACAACTCGTGATCACACAGCCTGGTGTGCATCTTCCATGTGGGCTTTGTAGGACAACTTCTTAGCCATAACCCATACCTAAAGGGAAGGAATCACTGTGCCTGGGACTCAGGACCATCAGCGGGACATAAGCAACAATTGGCATAACAAAGTCCACACAAACGGTGTTCCACATCCTACTTTGGAGCAAAACCGAGTGTCTTAGAGCTTATAGGCAGCCATCTAAGGGCAACGGTTGGTCTCTCCTCCTCGGAAGCAAAGAGTGAAGAAAAGCAAAGATGCACGGAAGCAATTAGTCCAAAGGCCGAAAGGAGCCCTTGGACCCAGCTTCCACCACCCGGAAACCAGAGATGGTGCCTGGCTCTGAAAGGAATCTCAATAGATGGTTCTGGATAGAGCTGGAGAAAACGAAGGGAGCAAAACTCAAAATCATTTTAAAAAAAAAAAGGACTAGGCGTACCACTCTGATACAGATGGGTGGAGCCTCTGAGATGCTGGCCCTGAGCTATCGCCTGAAATGGAACTCACCACTGTGAGTTTACCCCAACAATAGAAAGGCCTACAAGGTGAACAGCAACACTGGGGGATGGGGATATGGGAGGGCACACTCCGCAGAACCATCCACCATCTGCGATCAAAAGGGCAGCATTTGTCCAGGGATAAAGCTCAGGAGGCAGGAAGGGACGGGAGAGAAGGACGAATGGGAATGGCAAACAGGGAGGAACTGGGATGAACGTTCATTGTGAGGATTGCCATCAGTGCCAGGAAACAACATGTGCATGAGGGGTTGGATGGAGAACCAGTTTGTCCTGTAAGCTTTCTCCCAGATCACAATAAAAAGTA
>NW_022111300.1:22732464-22734152 GCF_000313985.2 Echinops telfairi
TCATCCGCCCTGGATTCCCTGTCCTATCTGTACCACTGTACATCCTCTGGCTTGCCAGATTTTTAAGGTAGAATTGGGATCATGATAGTGGCAGGGGTGGGCGGGTGGAGGGAGGAAGCATTTAGGAACTAGAGGAAAGTTGTATGTTTCATCATTGCTACACTGTACCTTTACTGGCTCTTGGGAGAGATTTTCTTTTACTTACTTTAGAGTAAGCCCTAAGACTTATTTGAGGAGGCTGGTGGTGCTGATGGCTTTCCCATTGAGACATAACCTCATCCCTTCCTCTGCGTTGTTGTTGAAAGATGCTCAGTGCATGCCAAGCAGGTTCTCAAATGAAAACAACCAAGCTTCTTGCCATCGAGTCAATTGTGATCCCATAAGACTGAGTAGAACTGCTCCTGTGGGTTCCCGAAACTGCAACTCTTAACTGGAGTAGAAAGCCTTATCTTTCACCCAGGGGGAAGCCAGTGGTTTCAAACTGTTGAACTTGTGGTCAGCAGCCCAAAGCATAACCGCTATGCCACCTGGTTTTAGGTCTGAGCAGGTTACAGAAATGAACGAGCCTGTATTCAACGATCTCTTCATCACAACCACCTAGTGGGGAGACAAAACAGTAAAAGCTAAGGTACATGAAATTTTCGAAAGGCACACCACACTCCAATTAGTGGGTGTGTTGTTTGGGGGCTTGTTTGAAGTGTTTAGGAGTTCCCAGGAGAGTCAAGATTGACGCTTCCCAGATATCAATCCCTGTTGTACTCCAGGTCACTCCAGGTCACTCATTCTTATGCTCATTGAATACTTGGCTCTTCATACACATTCCATACTTGGTCTTCTGCTTGTGGAAATAGACTATACAGCTATTATTCCATGGTAGTATAAAGCAGTAGTATAAAATTGCTACCACAATCAGCTTCAAAGCATTCTCTTCCTTCTTGAAGTCCTTGAGATCAGCTCTGCTTTAAGGGCCAAAGATTAATGGGAGAAAGTTACTCCTCAGCAGTTTCTCTGGGTTCGATTTCAACTCCTGATGACCCTGGGCATGTCAGAGTAGAACTGCACCCCACAGTGGTTCAGTGGTTGCTTCTTGGAAGCCAATTGCCTGGCCTTTCTTAAAAGTCGAGAAGCTCTGCTGAAACCTGCTGACATCACAGCAACACCCAAGCCTACACGAGATCTGTGGGTGGGAGTCACCCCTGGGCTTTCACATGGAAGGTGAAAATTCTCTCTCGGGACCACCAGTGCCCTCCTGGAAGGGGTAGTGAGGTAAATAACACAAACTAGAGGTCTCAATGGCTTCATGATGGGAGTCATGGTGGCATAGTGGGCATAGTGGGCAGTCTGTGGGGCCAGGCTGGCAGAGTTCAGTGGTGTCTACGAGGAAGGAGCCCTGGTGGTGTTGCGGGCTATGCACTCAGGTGCGAACCACAAAGTCTTTGATACTAGCCTTCCACTCATTTCCTCGGGAGGAAGACAAGACTTTCTACTCCTGTAAGGGGTTTGAGTCTTGGAAAGCCACGGGGGCAGCTCTGTTCTGCCGGTGCGTCAGAATTGACTTGATGGCAGCAGTATCTACTTTGGAGGAGTTATGTAGGCTCAGAGGCAGAGCCCTCCACCCTGCTGGAGATCTGTGAATACTCAATAGCTTTTAAAAAATAATCTCTCCAAAGTGGGTGCATAAGCAAATG
>NW_022111300.1:22734808-22736675 GCF_000313985.2 Echinops telfairi
GGACAGTGGAGAAGTGGGTGAAGGGAGACATCGGATGATGCAAGATATGACAAAATAACAATAATTTATAAATTATCAAGGGTTCATGGGGGAAGGGGGGGCGGGGAGGGAGGGAAAAACATAAGGAGCTGATGCCAAGGGCTCAAGTAGAAAGAAAAGGTTTTGAGAATGATGATGGCAACATATGTACAAATGTGCTTGACACATGGATGGATGTGTAGATTGTGTTAAGAGTTGTACGAGCCTCCAATAAAATGATTTAAAAAAAATCTTTCATTGTGTTTTTAGTGGAGGTTTACACAGCAGTGTAGTTTCCCTGTAAACAAATTCTATAAAACTTGTTTCATGATGTTGTTCAAATTCTTTATGATGTGTGAACATTCTCATTACTTCTGTTCTGGTTCTATTTCCAGGCATGTAGCCCACTGTCTTTCAATGCATTAATATTCTACTGAATCGTGCTTGAGTGAGTTACTTTTTTTCCAACTAAGAATCGCCATCACTAGAACATTTGGTACCTGAAGTTATCATTATTGTTAATTGCCGTTGAATGATCTCAACTCCTGGCAACGTGGAGACGTCAGAGCAAGCATTGCCCGGTCCCGGCCCATCCTCAGGATTGTTGGCATGTTCGAGGGCCTTTTATGGGGCCATGGTGTCGGCCCAGCTCGGTGAGAGTTTCCCTCATTTCCACCGGCCAAACATGATGTCTTTGTCTGGCACTTGGTCTTTCCTGATGACATGTCCAAAGTAAGTGACCCAAAGCCTTGCCACCCGTGCTTCTCAGGAACATTCCGGCTCTGTTTCTTTGAAACAGGATTCATTTGTTCTTCTGGTAGGACCTGGCATATTCAAAATTCTTTGCCAACGCCACAATTCAGGTGCACCGGTTCTTCTTTTGCCATCCTTTTTCATTGGCCGCGTCTGCAGAGCTCCACTACACGACCCCAAACTACCACTGGCCAAGTGGAGAAAGGAGGTTGTGATAGTAAAGAGCCATTAATTTCAAATTGGGTAATCCAATGATTGCCTGCTGTCTTTGGGGACATTGATCACATGCAAAACACATGTCATACTTCAGAGTTCATAGGGGAAAAAAATCACAAAATTTTGTCACTTTCAGCAAAGATTTATGCAAGAGAGGTCAACGTGCCAGAAGAGATCCAAATCAAGGACATGGCCATCCCCCAGTTTGTCAAGGCTTCTGAAGCAATGAAGGTGGGCAGAGGAGCTGCTAGAAGCATGTCCTCCTGTCTCCTAATTTATGACAAGAGTTGTTCTGTGCTGTTTAACACATAACATTGACCAAAATTAAAATTCTCATGTTTTTGAGAGGTCTGTACTAGTAATAGGAGCTCCAGTGATGTAGTGGTTATGCATTGGGCTGCAAGTTACAAGGTCAGCAGTTTGAAGCCCCTGGACATTCTGCTGGAGAAAGATGGGTTTTCCACTGCCACGAACAGTTTCAATCTCAGAAACTCACGGGCAGTTTTACCCTGTCCTATAGGGTTGTTAGGAGTTGGTAAAGACTCCAAAGCCTTGAAGCTTTAAATATATGTCTTTATTTATATATGAGCCACACACACGCACATATTGGTATATACTGCTTTATATAGAGACTGGTAATAGGACCACTAGCCTGGATGAAAAGTTACTGAAGCTGTTCAGGATATACATATTTTAAAAAATTTAAGCCCCCAACTTTCTATGGGAAAATATAGGATGAGAAAGTTACTAAGATCATTTCAGAAGTAGCCAAGGGGGGTTATGGGAAAGAAAAGATTTTTTTAGCGTACAGATCCCTGAATCACAGAGAACAATGGGCTCGTAAGAAATATAAGCTTGGGAACCGATTACAAGGAACTAT
>NW_022111300.1:22737530-22739678 GCF_000313985.2 Echinops telfairi
CATAGCGCTGTCCTTGTAAGCTGTGTTTAACATCATAACAGTTTCTGTGGCATTTTTCCTGAGCAGGAAACAAAATTTCACAGCTTCATGCTGTTCTCTTAAATCAGCCATCACAAACAAACAAAACAAAACAAAAAACGAGGTTTGAGCAAAACTGCTTTGACAAAAAAATTCCCTGGGACCAGAGAGAACCATCCCAGATGATGCCACTGGGTGCACTAACTCAAAGCAAGTTGCTCAATGCTTGCCTAGCGGAGAAGAATTCATACAGCTCCACCCAGGGCAATGCCTATTTTGGGGGGTTACCTCCTTGTAGGCTTCCAGATTTTCCCGTGTCTCAAAGGACACTGTGCCCTTCTTGTAGTTTTTCTTAGAACTCTTGGGGCTCTGCTCTTAGCATTGATGGAGAAACCAGGATTTTTTTTTTTTAGTAAATGTTGGCCCCTTACTTTTTTTTAATCTCAGGTAGCTGATTATTCTAAGAGGTACATGCCTTTATGCGATCTATCATTCCCCGTATAGACGTTTCATCTGAAATCTGAGCCATTGGGGAATAGCGGTGAGTTCAGGCCCAGATCGAAATGGTGATTGCCTTGGGGGTTCCACCAGTTTCTAGTCAACCATTACGTCTGGTCCCTTTTAAAATTTTGAGTTTTGTTCCAAAATTTTCTCCCACCCTTCCCAGGACCTTCTGGTGTGATGCTTTCAGAGCTGCTGGTAGTAGTATCCAGGCACCATCTGGTTCCTCTGAGATCAGGGTCATGGATACTGATGGTCCCTTAGTCTGTTGGACTAATTATTTTAATTATTTTAATATGTTTTCAATTTCCAGTACTCTTCTTCCCTCTTGATAGGTGCAGGCTCAATGAATTTAGAAATCTTTAACTTCTACCAAACGACCTTTTCCTGCATGGGTCTGGTAAGAAGGTTGGGGAAGACACAGGTGGGATTCACCTCTAAGTAACTGCAAACAGGATTGCTTGGAGTGCCATTCCATTGTGTATAACATGGGCCCTCTGAGAAGCAGCAGGAGGGATCTCATTACCAGCAAGAGCCAACAGTGGAGTGAGTCCTCTGGACCCTGGCTTTCTCCCATGAAGCGGCTGGTAGTTTTGAACTGCTGACCTAGTGGATCGCAGCTCAACATATAACCATTACGCCACCAAGTAAAACAGCAAATTAATAAAGAGTTCACAATAGGGAGAGACCATATTGCACCTTAGATGGCCACTCGTGGACTTCCCCCCACTCCCACCCCAAACTTTGTATTGTGAATTAGGTGGGGGTTTACATGTCAGGTCATCGTTTTGCATTCAGCAACTTACACAATTTATCAAGCCTCCCAATGACTGGCCCTGTTCCTCTTTTCTCCCATCTGCTGCTTGCAGTCTATTACCTTCCCTTCCCCTTCGCCCAAGTTAACTATCTTCTGAACCTTTCCCTTCCCTCTCGTCCCCTCCCACCCCTGCTAATGGTCAACGTCTGTTGCTTTTGGTAGGAAAGCGTTCATCCTGATTTTAAAATAATAGAGAGAGCCTTTCAATATCTCTTATGAGGATTACGCCTGTCTTAGGTTCAGTCCTGGGTTTTCCCCGAAGCTCGCACTCCTGCCCTTCCTTGTAGACCTTGGCTGGATGCTACCCTGGGCTCCACAGTTTCTGGCCCTCGGCTCAACACATTTTAATACATAACTCATTCTGGGCCAGACACTGTGCTCGGCCTGGACACACAAAGACCTGTTTTACATAAAGATAAGATATTTGTCCTCAACTCACGGACAGAAGGCTAGGAACCACTCAAATCAGCTAGTCATTGATTACAGTATTGTTCCCTGTGGTCAGTGAGGGGAGGTGGAGAATCACATTTTCTACAACTTGCTGTATAATTCTTTGTCTTGCTTTGCAACTTAGATCTTAGTCTGAAGCATTAAAAAATGACCTTATGTTATTACAGTTTGGTTTCTAATTTAAGAAAAAAACAAAAACAAACCCAAACCAACCTTATAAAATCTGTTGAAATGTGGCTTTGACTAAGCAATCCCAGTAGAATTAAAATGTTTACTTTGAGCTAGTAATTTTGGGACCCTTTTTTAACATGTTTTCCTCATAGCTTCAAATTAGCCTTTGAAAAACATCAAGTTGAGTCCTT
>NW_022111300.1:22740783-22742953 GCF_000313985.2 Echinops telfairi
CGTAGTAAGGGTCCAAAGTTGTGGTGACTATCCGTAGGACCTCAGCAGGCCTCTCAGTCTTCAGAGAGACCCTTGACTCCTTTCATCTTAAAAAAATGGATGGATGTACCATTTGGGTTGTCATATTTAACACTAATTGGGGTGCTTTAAGAAGGACACCTGAATGCTCCTTGGAAGCAAGCATGGTGAAATTTCATCTCACGTCCTGCGGACATGTGATTAGGAGCCACCAATCCCTGGAGAAGGATGTCATGCTTGGTGACACAGAGGGTTAGCCAACAGAGAGGGAAGACGGGGAGGCTGCTACAACGGGTTCAAACACAGCAACAATTGCGGCCACAATCAGTTTCCAAGCATTTTCTTTCTTTTTGAACTCCTTGATATCACCTCCCCATTCTCCCCCCACCCCCAAAGGAACCCTAATTTATTTATTTATTTTTGTGTATCTTACACCATTCACTCTATCCATTCACACACAATTCCGTTCACTCCCCTGCGGCGGGGGTCATCAATGCTATCAGCTCCCTCTTTCCTTCCCTTTTCCCACCCCCACCCCATCCCCTCAGGACTAGAATTCTGACATTAGGAGTGCGAAGGGGATGCAAGGGCAGAAAGTTTGACCGCCTTGCTGCCAGTCACTGTGGATGACCTGGGAAACTGACGTGGCTCAGTATCCACAGCCGGGGAAGGCATGAGCTCTGCTCCGGATCTCCAGCGAGCAGACACCTTCTCTGGGTTTTCTGATCTTTAGTTCCACACTACCCGCCATCTTGCATCTGTGAGCACTGAACTTCACCTCCATAAGTTCATATTTTGATAGAAAACGGACACTTTTTGCTGCAGAGTGCCAGTGGAGAGATCACCCAGACTGGGGTGGCACCGGGCAAAGCGGCACCCCGGTAGCGACAGCCACGGCTGCACCCTACTTGATTTTTTCCATCTGTTGCTAGTGCTTTTGTGGTCATAAACCAGAGTCCATGACAAGTTCAAGCTCATGATGGTTTACTCCATTATTGTCTTTTAAGTGTCTTTAAAAAAATCATTTTCAGCTCTTCTAGGTAGGCACTAGATTTATTTTGAGTTAATTTTTACACGTAGCATGAGGTAGGGATTCCAGTTCTTTTTCTTTATCGCCTGGGAATATCCAATTGCCCCTCCACCGTCTGTGGAAGGGCTGCTTTGCCTGTGATACAAGTAAAGCATGGTCAGAGAAGCAGGCGTGGTCATCATCCCTGATCTCTGGTGGCCCTTTGTGCCTCCTGAGACACTGGACGGTGATCATTAGACAAGGAAGTCCAGCTGTGTGGTCAACGAACTTCGGTAGTTCATAAGCCCACGGTGCTCTGGGTCAGAGCCGTACAGTAGGTGTGGGGGGTGGGAGTGCATCCAAGAGGACGAGGTCTGCCTGTGGTGAAAGGAGATGAGAAGGCTCACAACCTGGCCAGACCCGTGTCCTCCGCTTTGTGCTCACATCTTCTCGACAGAAAGCTCTCCAAGATGAAGCTGCGTGTCTGTTCCCACCCATACCTATTTCTGGCCGCCAGGGCCTATAGCAGGGAAGGAACTAGCAGCCATTTAGCACATGCCCTCAGTCCCCAGCTGTGCTGAGAGGAACTGGGCACTGGATGGTGGCTTGTCCCTTAGTGATGCTTCTCTCGAGAGGACCCTACCCAGATCAGAAGAAGCCATTGGGACCAACTGTGATCTTTCTTAGCTTTCCTTCCTCCACGAGGAGATGGGGCGCTGTTGGGGAGATCACAGAGGTAGTGATCCAATGGGTCCAGAGATCCAGTGCGGGAACTGCATGCTGACTAGCATGTAGGAGGTGCTGATATCAATGGCAGAGCATGGACCAGCAGTGTTCTGAGCACTCTATCTCTGGGGACTGTGAGGTGATTCTCACCAAAGAGGGAGTTCAGGTCATCCCAGAAGCAGGTACAGAAGAATAGGATCCACCTGGAAGATACTCCCAACCTCTCTTTTTCCAACTCCCCTATTTTGTGCGGATAGAATTAGCTGCTTACACATCTCACCTTGTAAACCCCAAACTCACATTGTGGTAAACATCATCCTATGTGAGAAAGCTATTGAGCACCTTTAAGCCTGGTCTGAAAAGTGAGGGAAATGATAGTAATACCCACCTTTTAAAATTGTTTAAGAGTTAAAGAGC
>NW_022111300.1:22743053-22744160 GCF_000313985.2 Echinops telfairi
CCTTGCTGCCAGTCGCTGCGGATGTCCTGGGAAACTGACGTGGCTCAGTATCCACAGCCAGGGAAGGCATGAGCTCTGCTCCGGATCTCCAGCGAGCAGACACCTTCTCTGGGTTTTCTGATCTTTAGTTCCACACTACCCGCCATCTTGCGTCTGTGAGCACTGAACTTCACCTCCATAAGTTCATATTTTGATAGAAAATGGACACTTTTTGCTGCAGAGTGCCAGTGGAGAGATCACCCAGACTGGCGTGGCACCGGGCAAAGCGGCACCCCGGTAGCGACAGCCACGGCTGCACCCTACTTGATTTTTTCCATCTGTTGCTAGTACTTTTGTGGTCATAAACCAGAGTCCATGACAAGTCCAAGCTCATGATGGTTTACTCCATTATTGTCTTTTAAGTGTCTTTAAAAAAATCATTTTCAGCTCTTCTAGGTAGGCGCTAGATTTATTTTGAGTTAATTTTTACACGTAGCGTGAGGTAGGGGTTCCAGTTCTTTTTCTTTATCGCCTGGGAATATCCAATTGCCCCTCCACCGTTTGTGGAAGAGCTGCTTTGCCTGTGATACAAGTAAAGCATGATCAGAGAAGCAGGCGTGGTCATCATTCCTGATCTCTGGTGGCCCTTTGTGCCTCCTGAGACACTGGACGGTGATCATGAGACAAGGAAGTCCAGCTGTGTGGTCAACGAACTTCGGTAGCTCATAAGCCCACGGTGCTCTGGGTCAGAGCCGTAGAGTAGGTGTGGGGGTGGGGGTGCATCCAAGAGGACGAGGTCTGCCTGTGGTGAAAGGAGATGAGAAGGCTCACAACCGTGGCCAGACCCGTGTCCTCCGCTTTGTGCTCACATCTTCTCGACAGAAAGCTCTCCAAGATGAAGCTGCGTGTCTGTTCCCACCCACACCTATTTCTGGCCTCCAGGGCCTATAGCAGGGAAGGAACTAGCAGCCATTTAGCACATGCCCTCAGTCCCCAGCTGTGCTGAGAGGAACTGGGCACTGGATGGTGGCTCGTCCCTTAGTGATGCTTCTCTCGAGAGGACCCTACCCAGATCAGAAGAAGCCACTGGGACCAACTGTGATCTTTCTTAGCTTTCCTTCCTCCACG
>NW_022111300.1:22756610-22758366 GCF_000313985.2 Echinops telfairi
GGTGTGCCCTGGATGGGCAGTTAGGAGGACATTGGGCAGCGGAGAGGATTTGCCTACCAGAAAAGAGGCTGTGGTGAGGGTACTGAGAATTGAATCTGCATGCCCTCCACCCCCACCCACCCCAATTCAGAAGCCATTTAGGCAGTGAAAGAGAAAGTGCTAAGCTGGTGAGCTACAGTGGGAGGGGAGCTGCCTATCACAAGAAGATAGAGGTTTTAGATGGAAAACAGCAACTCAGTGTGTGTTCGCCAATTAACTGGTGAGGCCTAGTGCCAAATGAAAGGAGCCCTGGTGGTGTAGTGGGTACACATTGGGCTGCTAACGGAAAGGTCAGCAGTTCAAACCCACCAGCGGCTCTGCAGGAGAAGAGGAGGCTTTCTACTCCTGTAGAGAGTTACAGTCTGGGGAACCCACAGGACCAATTGTACCCTGTCCTATAGGGTCACTCGATGGCAGGGAGTTTGGTGTTTGGAATGCGGAAAGGCTTCTTATTAAAAACAACAAACAAACCCCAAATGTATCAAGAGTCTCCAAATGGCAACAGCAGAGGCTGAAATCCGCCTGGCCTCTTTCGATGGCCGTTCCACAGGCAGGTCCATGGGTGCCTGGAGAAGGTGCGTGGCCAAGAAGCTGGAGGCGGCAGTTGGCTGGTTTGAGCCAGAACAAGTGGCAAGGAGGGAGGGGCCCCTGGCCTAGGCGTTAAAACAGATCGCGTCCTGAGATGAAAAAGGTGATTGGGTGAAAAGGAGGGCCGTCCAGGAGTGGAGTTCATGCTGAAGAAATTGTTCATTATGGGAGAATCTGTGGGTGCGCGAGAGTGGTAGAAGTTTGGACAGCTTTTGGGAAAAGAGAGGTGGAACTCTGGGATGGAAATGACTGAGTAGCCTCAGGGTTTCAAGGGATTACAGGTCAACCCCAGGGAGAGGTGTGGTGAGGGGCGGGACCAAGTCTGGAGGGGCGAGGGGGACGGGATGGCCAAGGGCTGAGCAGCTTTAGTGTCCAAGGTGGTAGATAGTCTGGCCCAGTGGGGCTGGCAGAGGACAGGCCTAGAGAAGTTATTCAAAGAACTAAGTAGAAGGAAGGGGAGCTGAAGGATCTGCTGGCACGAGAAGAGCCCCTAAATTATTTTGAGCACATAAATGTGCGTATATGGCCCAATGGCTAAATTATCTCATGTCAACGGAAGAGGCGGGTGGTTCAAACCTATCAGGCAGCACTGCTGGGGAGTTGCTCGCGTAGATCACAGCCTAGAGCCCCCTGGGGGCAGTGCACTTTGTCACAGGGGTCACTATGAGTCAGAAATCGGCCCTAAGACACCCGACCACGAGGCTGCGGAGAGGGAAAACGCAGGACGCGGCTGTGTACGGGATGAGGCTTTTTTCCTACAGCCACTAGAGAAGAGGGAGGCGGATTCTAAAGCCATTTTGTAACGCCCGGGGATTGAAAAGTTCGACCTAGATGGGGTGAGAGGAGTCCGTGAAGGTGATCCGAGGGAGGGCACCGCGGTTTCGCGGCAAACGGACGAAGGGGGTCGCCCGCGAGCAGCGTGGAGAGCGGTGGAGGCCGCTCGGAGCGAGTCTCCCGCACAGGCAAGCCGAGCTAGCGGCAAACCTTCCCCCTGGAGATCCTGGGTTACGATCGGGGACCCTGAATTTCTGCAGCCTGGCGACCTGGTCAGAAGCGCTGGGCACTGCAGAGGCGCAGGACCGGGCCCCGCAGGTCCAGTTAGGGCTTTGGTGAGAGAGGCAATGCAGAA
>NW_022111300.1:22759653-22772200 GCF_000313985.2 Echinops telfairi
CCCGGTCTCGGGCCCGGGGGCCGCGGGCGCCGCGCTAGCGACGAAGCACGCTTTCCGGAGACCTGGCCCTCCTGGTCCACCCCGGGAGGGGGCCCGCGGAGGACGCCTGCCGCGCTGGGCGCCGGCCCTCCGAGTGGCCCCCTTTCTTCGGAGGGGAAGCAGGTGGCCTTGGGGACCTCGGAGGAGCATTGGCTGTGGGAGGAGGGGCGGGGGCGCGGAGGGGGCGGCGCGGGCACAAAGCCTTCAGCGTCGCCGGCCGAAAGGAGAGTCCCCCGGGAAGAATGGCTTCTCAGTCCACCCGACTGAGAGGTTGAGTTCTTTTCTTTTTCGCCTTCGTCTTCTTTTTTAACCCTTTGTAGGAGGACAGGCGTCTAACAAAAGTGTTTGTTGCACAGAGAGCTGGGCGTTGAAACCCAATCACTTCGTTACCCGGGAGAGCCTTCCCTCCCGCTTCAACAGAGGGACTGCACCTTGAATGGTGACCGCCCAGGGTGCCTGGTCTGCTCAGGGTACATACCAGAGCTTTGAGGTGGTTTATTCCTTGAGGTCCCTACATCGACAAATATTTGGAAAAGATAACCCTGGCTGCCGAAAATAAGTTGATTGATTTTCTGGAAAAATTCTTCAGATGTCTCAACCGTGTGCATCTGCCTTGGACATAGAGGGGAGAGGCTGTGAGTGGGTGGAAACCGCGGACTTTGGCTGCTGTGTTTCCCCTTCTGTTCGTGGATCACAAAAGGTGCTCAGGTGGCGGAGTGGGCTCCTACTGAGCTGCTGAACCCAGAGGTCGGCAGTTCGAACCCACCAGCCCCTCTGTGGGAGAGAGGGGGACTGTCTACTTCGTAAAAAAGTTAGTCTTGGAAACTCACGGGGACAGTTCTCCTGTGCCCTATAAGGGCGCAATGAGCAGGAATCGACTCGGTGGTCCTGGGTTTGGTTTGGATTTAGTGTATCAGAGCGCTGTCATGTTTGCTCCACTTAGCTGGTGACTTCTCCACAGGCACGCGGAATGGGGCAGTTCCCTCGAATTCTCCCTTTGTGGCGAGACTGTATGTGGAAGCCCCTGTAGGGGAGTGGGGTGGCGGAAGCCTGTGTCTTCTGTGCATTGGTAGGGCAGGGTGACTGGAGGAACAGAATGATGTATTATGGAGTCATCTTATCAGAACCTCTTTTGCAAATTATTTGATTCTTCTCAATTGGTAGATTGAGTTAGAAGTTTCTGGAGGACATCTTCCACCTCACTTCTTTCATTATGGTCTCTGGTTACAATGACCTTTTGTTGAAACCCAGGAAGACTCATAATTATGTCCCAGTAACTTTGAAGTGGTTTCCCGAGACTTCACACCCTATAGACCTGGATTGACCTTTCAAGCTGGGAGCCCGAAGTAGGTTTCATGATAGTGTCCCAGCACGGATGGCATTGTGTCCATCCCCAGTTAGAAACCACAGCACCGCAGTTGCACTGCCTCACAGAACTTGCCCTGAGATGTCCCCTGGGGCATGTGGACAACCAGAAGATGTCCCACAGAGACCCTTGACCTCTAGCTCTGTCGACTAGCTGCCCTCAGCCTCTGAATCCTTTGTCCACAGACCCCAGCAGTAATGCTTGGAGGTTTGGCCCTGGTTGTTCACACCAGGTGCCAAGGGAGTGGCCGATGCTGTTATGCATCAATGAGCCCCCCTGGTGGCGCTGTGGGTACAACATTGGGTTGCTAACCATAAGGTCAGCAGTTTGAAACCACCAGCCGCTTTTCAGGAGAATGATGAGGCTGCCTGCTCCTGTAAGGATTTATAGTCTTGGAAACACTAGAGAGGGTCTCTATGAGTCAGCATGGACTCAGTGACTCTATGGTTTTAAGTGCCGAGGTGAAAGCCTAGGTGATGAAGTGGTTTTGGGCTTGACTGCTAAGTGGAAGGATGGCAGCTTGAACTCACCCCGTGCATCTTTGGGAGAAAGACGTGGTGGTTTGCTCTGGGCAGGACTACGACCAGCAAAGTGCATGGGGCAGCTCGGCTCTCACATGGCTTGGACTTGACTCATTGGCACCAACCGTGGCAACACGCGCGTTTAAGAGCACAGCATTTTAAAAAAATGGTGCTTGGTTTCCAGCGGGGAATGTCAAAACCAGAGGGCCCATGGGTGATAGAATACTCACAAATTTTGAGCACTGGGCATGCAGGGTGTGTACTGTCAAGGTTTCTGAGGTGTTATTTCATTGAATACTACACAGCTCTGTGAGGTTGGGGCTTTCAGATTCTTTAACATTTTACCATGGTCAAGAAATACGTGGAAACCATTGAGGTAGGACCTTGAGGCCACAGACTCAGAGAGCAGTCCAAATACAGAGATTCCTCAGCGGGGATTCAAACCAGCCCATGGGCCCTCAGCCTTCAGTGCTCCTTGCCACTCCTGGAACCAGTTGTGTACCTGGGGCAGAAGCTGCCCCTCCTGGGCTTCCTCCAGGAGCTACTACACTCTCTGTGCTGGGGGCAGGTGGATGTTTTATGCATGAATAAGAGCCTCAAGGCAGAATTCCTGCCCCAGTGAAGTTTGTAGTCTGGGGTGAGAACAATTAGTTTACAGACCCAGCTGTGAGTTTAGCTAGCCTAGGTGCTAAGTGGGTAAGTGGTTGCCTCAGGGCCCTGGCAAGGGTGAAGCATCTTGGGCCACAGGGAATGCTTCCTCAGGGGGCCTGGCCTTGACAAGACCTGGGGTTCTGGGAAGTGGAAAGGGGAGAAGCCAGAAGGTGCCAAGTGGATACTCTGTTCTCCTGGTCCTCCTGCACATTCTCATTCCCAGGGGAGTTGAAGTGGTTGAAGTTGCTCACACATGCAGAGGTGCCACCTAAACACAACAACACTGGCAGAAAGTGCTGGAGGAATTTCAGCCAGCCCCCTAGAAGGACCCCTCGGAAGGGTTTAATTTTTGAACTTCATTGAGGGCTACTCCTGAGCTGGGAACTTCTGAAGTGGAGAATCTCTCAGGCATGCCACCCCGCATCTTTTCTCCACTGATGGCACGTTCATTTTGTTCACATCCACTGACTTAATTGGAGGTTGTTCAGTGTTAGGGACTGCATCATGGCCTCCGCAGATCTGTGTTGTAAATCCTAACCCCTATGCCCATGGTTAGAATCCCATGCCGCGGTGGATTGTCTTTGTTCTAATAATGAGGCAGGATGGGTGTAGGGTGTGCGGAGAGATGAGAGATGAAAGAAACATGCAGAAAGCAGAGATGTGAGGAGAGAGATTGCCAAACCGGATGAAGATTACACAGGCGTAGAAGCTCCAAAGAGAGAAGACCTTCGTACAGAATTTACCGAGAGGGAAAGCCTCCCCTGAATTCAGACTTCCAGTCTCTTCCACGATGACAAAATAGTTTTCTGTTTGTTAAAGCCACCCCCTTTTGGTTTCTCTGTTACAGCAGCACTAGATAATTAGATATAATTTGGTACCAAGAAGTATGGGTGCTGCCCTGCCAAATATCTAAAATGAGGGTTTGCGATTGGGCAATGGATAAAGACTGGAAAAGGTTTCAGATGCCTAATAGTACAAATCTAACTGGCCTTGAAGAGACTCCGTATAATTACGGATATGGAAGGCAGGTGAGGCTATTGGGAGGAAGTGACGGGAGCCGTAAACAACGCATCTTCTTAGAGAAAGTGTATGGCACTAGCAGCGGAACACTGCTGGATGCGTGGACATTCAATATACTTTTCTATAAGAATTTAAAGGAAACGATGGACGTGTGATTCGACATTCGAGAAGGGTGATGCTTTTTAGAAGTGGCAGAGCATTTGTTTGAGTTCCGTTCATGGGTTTGGTGAAAAGCTGAACTTAAAACAGCTGGAGTTGGCTACCTGGCTGAGGGGATTGCGAAGTAAGATTTAAAGGGGCCATGCGATTTCTCCTTGCCACGTATTGTGAAATGTCGCAGACAAGATACGAACGTCAAAAGGAACTGTGCAAAATGAAAACAGAACTCGAAAAGATTTTGAACATTCTTTTGTGCACACGAGGAAGCATGTCCTAGGGTGTTTCTTGAGGATGTGGCTACACAGTCTGGTTACAGAGTTATGACTGATGGGTCTAACTAGCCACCCCAGTAGGAACCTCACTTCCTTACCCCAAGAGGAAAGAGAACACGAGGGAAGAATGGGGTCTGCCTGATGGGATTTTGTAGGCAGGACACAGACCCGAGGAATTGCTTCTGTTGTCCTCAGGAAAAGGAAAGGGCCATCTCTGTAGCCCCCAGAGAGCAGCCAAACGATTGGAAGGTGCACAAGAAGCACGGCCTTCTCCGTGTTAAAAGGTGGGAGGTTGGTGTCTCGGATCTCAAAGGGTGGGACTACTGCCTCCTTCATTTCGAAGAAGTTGCAATATGTGGGCTGTCAGGAAGACAGGAGGGATTAACCAAGCAGGCAGAAAGCAGAGAGGGAGAGGAGCGATGTTGAGGGACTTGAAGATCACTCAGAAGCAGATGTTCAGAAGAGTCAAGGACCTTTCTCAAGAGCCAGACACATGGAAAAAGCCTTCCCCTGGAGCCGGCACCCCTCGCCTCATCCCTGAGGGAGAATCAATGCCTGTCTGCAAAACCCACTCTGTGCTGGTGTCTCCGTTGCAGCCGCACCAGAGAACCAAGACACTCAGTTAACACAACTACTGTTTTAGACCAAAACCATATGTTGTTTTATTGTATATCAACGCTTCCTCAGCCTACCCACAACATGAGATGGCTCAAAACCAAATTCACTGCCATCCTTGAGTTGATTGGACTCCTAGCGCCCCTATAGGACAGGGTAGAACTGCCCCTGTGTGTTTCTGAGACTGTAACTCTTTATGGGAGTAGACAGCCCATTAGAAAATGGGCTGGGCAGATGTAAGCTTTACTGGACCAGGCAAGGCCCTGTCTTTTTAAATCCTTAACTCTTGCACAACTCTGCACTTGTCTCTAATGTTTTATAAGGAAAAAATTGTCGTTACAGGAATTCTAATAAAAAGCCACAACTTGGCAGCAGAATTACTAGACTCCTAGAAGTTTTAAAATGGAAACTGCTTGGCTTCATTGATGCTGACGGTATTTAAAGATGGAGGGAGTCTTGCTTTCTCTCCATTGGTAGGCAAAATTGGAAGTATGGAACGTTAAAAGAAAAATAGCTATCGTGCACTCCGGATGGCAATTTTGAGGTTATAATTTTGTTGAGAAAGTGCTGTGGTTCCCACGGTGAGCTAGACAGTTGTTGGGGCTGGGGTGGAGTTGACTCTTAATGACGTCAGGTGACAGTAGAGTGGACCACCGGCCCTTTCTCCTGTGGAACCGCTGGGTGGGTTTGAACTGCCAGCCTTTTGGTTGGCAGCCGAGCAGTTATCCACTGCGCCCCCTCTAGGCAGAGTGGAGTAACAACCATGGCCTCATGCTAGGCACTTGCGAGATCTGAGCACTGTGTGGGAGAAGCATCACCGTACCAAGCCTACAACTGTCTATAATTTATTTGACCAACTACACTTTCGTGTCTTGAATGCCCTCCTCCTGGACAGCCTACCCACATCCGATCGTGGACTCTGTCACTGAGTCCAGAGTGGGCTCTGTTCATTCTTGCTTCATTACTTGACTGCCTCAGGTACCCTACTTGTAAGTAGTCAATTATAGGGAGGATTAGAACCTTGCTACTCAAAGTATGGACCGGACCATTTGCATTGGCTAGCACATTTTAGAAACATACATTCCCAGGCTGCCTCAGACTCCCTAAGCCAGCATGTGCATTTCAGGTCAGTGTTAGGTGACCTGAGTGCACACAGCTATCTCAGCAACCTTGGTTAGATGATTGGGCCAGGCTCTCAGTGCCTGGGAGCCAGAGGCTGTCTCCCCCTGTTCTGATTGCTTCCTTGAGGGCCAAGACCCCGTTGCGCTCAGTGCTCCCCTGCAGCCCAGCAGTGCAGAGATGGCCTGTGTATTAAGTTGATGAATGGGTCTTCATTTAGAACACAAATCCACCCATATTATCGTGCTAATGAATTTCCACCTTAATCCTCTTAAGGGGCACATCTGTTTGTTATATTACATTAAGATTTTTGAAAGATGAGATCATTAGTGAAGTTAGCAAGTGTGTTGTGCCATCACATTACCCAGGAAGGGTCGGATTACCCAGGCAGCCAGGTAAGCATGGGTTTATTGTGCTTACTGACTGATCTGTAGTGAATAATTTCATATATATATTTTCAACATATCAAAGATTCTGCTATTCAGTATGGCAGACATCCTGACCCTACAGCATCTTCTTATGGGATCAAAGCCATTTTCCCCTATCCCTGACAGGTACGGAGTACCCAGGGAGCAGAGAGTAAGCATAGGCTTACTTGTGCTTGCTTACATGACTCTCCAGCGCACTGCTTCTAGGACAGCATTGTTGAGGGCGGTTCTGTGAACTACTGTAATTAGCTCAGTGGGTTGAAGCCCCACGTTTGAGATCAGGATCACTGGATTGAACCTGGTATGGGTCATCGGGCTTTGCTTCACGCATGGCCACAGATCACATCCATGCCCCAGCCAGACATATCCAGCAGGTGCTGCCGGGGCCCTCTGCAAGGATCCAGGAAGCTTTGGGGGCAAGGGGCTAAAGTGTAGGATTCCGTGCCTAGCCATGTCTTATCCTCATTATAACTCTAGCATGGTGGCAGGCAGGTCCTTCCTGTACAGAGAGGAAACTAAGGCACAAGGAGGTCCAGCAGGCTGTATATGTGGTCACACTGTCTAGAAGGAGAGGAGCTGCATTTAAGGTCGAAAAAAAAAATTTTTTTAACTCCAAAGCCTGTAGCCAACTGTGTCCCATTATTAGCCAACAGGCGGCTCCCAGGCTTTCTTGCAGTGGGGGCAGGGAGCGACCGCAGGGTTTGTCACAGGGCAGGGCCTGACATGGTATGCTCCACCAAGTTCCTTCCAGAGTTAATACTCTGTGAGTTTGCCCTTTTGTCCTCAGGGTCCGACCTGCATCCCTCTGGAACAAAAACAGGACCTGAAACACTGGCTCTTTGGGCTGCAGATTAAAAACTGATTAACATGCAGGGTCCAAATCTGTCAGCCCTGGGTCCGCCCTACCCCCGCCCTCATTCTTTTGTTGTTGTTGTAAAAAGATATGCGCTCGATACCACTGAGGTATGGATTGTTATGAGAGCTGTAAGAGCCACCAAGAAAATGGTTTATCTATCTGTAAAAAGATAGGCAATACAATTTCCCGATTCCATGTTATGCACATGTACATTTCAGTGGATTTCCTCCTTCCGGCAGTGAAACCTCACTACCATCCCGTGCTGTATTTCCCATCACCATAAACTCCGAGCTAGCGGAACAGACATCCCCTCTTCCCCTCTTCCCCCCCGCCCCCCCCCTACTCGGCGGCCAGCCCTGGTCCACTCTGATCTCGCCACTTGTCCGGCCCTCGTGTGCTTTCAGAGCTCTGTCTGTCTGATGACGTCTTGGCCACGTGGGAACCTTTCTGCCCTCAGAGGGGGGCAGTCACTGGTGTTGGCTTCCACCCCTCATCGCACAGTGACCCCCCCTCTTTGCTCGCGGCTTCCTCTGGAATATCCCCGGTTTATAGTTGACGTTCGTCACAAAGGGGCCCCGTGGCATAGCGGGTTACTTGTCGGACTGCCACACCACAAGACTGGTGGTTCGAACCCACCAGGCGCTCTGTGGGAGGAAGACGAAGTTTTCTACTCCTGTGAAGAGTTACAGCCGCAGACACTTGCAGGAGCGGTTTGACTCTCTCTGCTGGGTGGCTTTGAGTCAGAATCGACGGGGTGACAGTGAGCAGAAGGGAATCACAGTAGCTGGTTCCACTTCTGTGGGGTGTCATCTTGGGTTTGTCAGCATCCGGTTCCTTTATGGGGATGGCCAGACTGCCTTCGTCTCTTTCCCTGACAGTGCTTCTGGCCCTGGCACTGAGCTAAGTAAGAAAGGATGGGGCCAATGAAGTTGCAGGGAGCGTGTGCTATACCCAGCCAAGTCTGGGAATCTACTGTGGGGAAATGTGGGAATTACAGTTCCTCCAATAAGAAATTGCAAAGGAAAAAAAAAAAAAGGACATCTTACAAGAGACTGAAGAGATGTGGCAACCAATTGCAAAGTGTGGCTTAAATACTGATTCAGACCGTTTACAATAATTGGGCAAAGTCGAACAGTGGCTGGTCTTAGAAATGATTCATTTTAATGTGTGCTAATGGTATTGTGTCTGTGTTTAAATAAGCATTTGTGTCTGTCAGAGTCATGTAAGAAATATTTATAGATGCGATTAAATGATATCTGGAGTTTACTTCCAAATGTCCCAGGGTGAGGGGCAAGTGGTCAAGTGGGTACATAAATGGAATAAGAGAGGCCCTAAGTTAAAGCTGGTGTGTGACTCAGGGGCCGGGGCATTATATTTTTACCTCTGTATTTGCCTATTTAAAACTTTTCATAAAAGAGCTTTAAAAAATAGGCCACAAGGTCCAGTGTCCAGTTGCCTATCAGAGCTCTTATTATTACATGTCACTGTGTGTCTTGGGTATCTTTGTTGTGACTGAAGCAGCCTGCCATTGGCCTGTGATTTTGTCATACTTCCATGGATATTTCTTTTCCCACCCTGTGACTGATCTCCTTAAGAGTCTAGGACATTAGTCTCGTGTGCAGATTAATTTAACTTGCTTGTGGATTAAGTACTGAAGAGGAGAAAAGTGGTCTTGAAAAACCAAAACAAACCGAACAACTATGAATCAGCAAGAATAACTATATATATATAGTTTGTTTATTTTTAGAGCCACATAGTAGCAAACGGAATCTACAATATATCTGTTTACAGTTTGGGAAAACACCTCCTCAAGTGTTTGATTTGCAACTTACATGTTACAATGTTGGAATCCCCTGGCTCCTCCCTCTTCTAAAGTAGAAACTCTATGTGCTATGTGCTAGGTGTCTCGAGCCAACCTGTGTCTATGTGCTAGGTGTCTGGAGCCAGCCTATGTGTCTATGTGCTAGGTGTCTCGAGCCAGCCTATGTGTCTATGTGCTAGGTGTCTCGAGCCAGCCCAGAATCTCCTGAGAAGGTTACCATTTGGAAGCCCCATGGAGTCCCCCTAAGTCTTTATCACTTTGTAATTGACTTGGTGACAACTCACAACAAAATACTTAGAAAGGCAGCATGACCATCGGAACTAGTGTATTCCATTATACCAGTGAAGAGACACGTCTCTATAGTAACACAGACTTGAGCCAAACAGAGGCTCTTAACGTACAGCAGGTGCAGCAGGTGTCAGTGTCTTTAGGGAGACATTTATCAACACAGGCCAAGGCATACACATGATTTAAAGCTTATTTTAACAATTGTGTTTAAAAGTTTACAGCACAGACTGCCATTAGGCAAGGTCTGCATTTGGACCTAAGCACCACTGCAGTGACCCGCCCTCCAGTGGCCCTTTGTTGTGATCTCCCTTTTGAGCCAATGGATGATGGCCCCGTGTGCACTCTCTTCTGCTTTGTTTTTCAATTGAGGTTTTTCTCTGTTTTATTCTGTCAGTGTGCTTGGGCCACTTCTTTGTGTTTTGTCTGTTTTTCTGTATTTCAGTAAACCTGCAGAGACAACCACTGGATGAATAGACTCAATGGGGCGTGGGGGAGGGGGGAGGGGGGCAGCGGTTGGCAGGAAGTGCGGTGCTAATAGCCTTGGGTACCAGGATGAAGAAACGTCCTGGAAGCGACTGTGCTGGTGGTGACCCAGCGACTGAAATGGATCCTATGTGGATTGTAGGTTGACAAAACTATAAAAAAAGAATGAAAAAGAACAAATCACCTTTCTACACATTGTTCAGTGACATCAGTTACCTTGTACACAGGATGTCAGCTGTCTCCTCCTTCCACTTGCTCTGCTTCTCGGGCTCTGGTTTCCCTGACCCCTGACCTTTTCCACCATGACTTTACAGGGATTGTTGACTATTTGGTCTCGGGTAGAAGATGTCTTCACTAAAGGAGCACAGCCCTCCTGGGTGATATGATTTATTTTGTGAGTAAATTTGTTATTTAACTGAAAGACCTTGGATAGTTTTCGTTCAAGGGTTGAAGCAAGCATCTCTCAGGGCAATAGCCATGGGGAGTCCTCTAATCTCAACGGGTCCAGTAAGTCTGAACTTATTAAGAATTTGCATTCAGTTCTATATTTTCTGCCATCCTACCAGGAGTGGTGGCCAAGCACCATCTAGTTCTTCTGGTTGCAGGGAGGCTGTGGTTTATGTCGACAGTCCACTAGTCTAGTGTCTTCTTTGAGTCTTGCCTTTCCTTCTGTGTCTTTGGCTCCAGACAAGTGGGGACTGATACTTACAAGACTTATATTTTAGATGCAGTTTCCAAGCTTTCAGGTCCCAAACATTCCTCACCAAATGGAGAGGGGGACCATACACCTTAGGAATGATAGTAGGTCAGTTGCCCTGACAACACGGTGGTAGTCCTTCCTAAATCTTCAAACCCAGAAAGCCAATCCTCTGAGGTATTTGGTTATGCCAAAAGAACCCATATTTGTACCTGCCAGGTGCTTTACTGTGTGGAAGTACATGCACATGCATACAAACACCCATATACATACATGTACAGGGGTAAGTCAAAAAGTATCGTGACTCAGTTTCCAGTTCAGGCTAATTCCTAACACAATGTGCGTAAAGGTGATTCTGTGATCAGTGATGGCTGCAGACAAACTCTTCATTTCATCAGACTGCCTTCCGCCTCCCAGGGGGACGAACAACGGCAAAGTGGTGAGGGGAGAGGGAGGATGATGTAAAATATGAAAACAATAATCTATAACTTATCAAGCTTCCTGAGGGAGGAGGGGGAAGAAATGGGGATCTGATATTAGGGGCTCAAGTGGGAAGAGAATGCTTTGAAAATGATGATGGTGGCATATGTGCAAATATGCCTGACACACTGGATGAATGTATGGATTGTGATAAGAGATGTAAGAGCCCCCAATAAAAGTATTAAAAGAAAAAGTGGATACTGTTTGTGCTTTGGGAAAATTGATTCTGAGGTCAAAACTTGTCTCACATTGTAAATAAAACTCAAGTAGGCATCTTCCTAAATCATTGACACTGGCGACAATTTTATGGAAACGTGGTCCCACACGAAACAACAATTTTTGGAGGGATTATGCATTTTCACAACCTCAGAAAGACTTCAGAGATGAACCAAGACTGAAGACTGCTGAATGAATGAAGACACTGTTGTGGGAGCCCAGAAAAGGGGGCTCAAATGGTTTGCGATTTTAAATTTTAAGCAAATGTCTTGGCTTCAGCAAACTTCCAGCTCAGTGGGTACCAAAATTAATGCAAAAAGACCAGTTGTTCAGGATGCTGCGGTGCTCACCTGTCTTTTCTGCAAGATCAAAGCTGATGAAGAAGATTTTATAAAATAAATTGTAGTGGGATGAGTCTTGGATTTTAACAGTACAATCCGAAGAACAAAAGTCCAATCCAAACAGTGGTTTCCAAGGGGATCTGCTGGGCCAGTCAAATTCAAGGAAGAAAGGTCAGCTCAGAAGGTGATGGTGACTAATTTTGGGGATTTCGAAGGAGTCATCCTGAAAGATTTTCTTGAAGGAGACAGGATGATTATGGGGGCATCTTACAAAGACAGTTTACAAAAATGCAAAACTACATTGAGGAGAAAAGGGCCAGGAAATTTATGCTGAGGAATTTACACACACACACACACACACACACACACACACACACACACACACACACACCCCCAACATGGCCATGTAGCTGCTCATTCTTTGAGGGCAGCCAGAAAATGTAATTGAGCAGCTTATGCTGTTCACCCGGGAGCCCCGACTTTGCGCCGACAGACATCTGTTTGTTCCTCAAACTCAAAGAACATCGAACGGAACATAATTTGAATCCCCCGAGGATGCCAAAATGGTTACATTGAGGTGATGTGAATGGAAAAGCCCAGAATTCTTTGGGAGCGAAGTAAGCACTGCCTCCTTTCTCGCTGGAGGATACATTGAGAAACAACAGCTTCACATTTTGTGATTTCTTGTTTAATAAAGTTTTCTATGATTTTATTATTTCTGTAGCAATACTTTCTTGACTTACCTACTGTGGTTAGGGCAAGTTCAACTCCTAGTGGTGCTATAGGGCAGAGCAGAACTTCCCAGAGGGTTTCTGAGGCAGGCAGTCTCACGCCCTCCCTCCCCTCGGTGTCTGGTGGGTTTGAACTGCCAGCCTTGTGGTTAGCAGCCCATTCTTAACCCAGGATGCCATACCGCACTCCTCCTTTTGACCTAACCTTGTATAAAGGTGTTTGAGAATTGTTTTAATGGTGTAAAGCAAAAAAAAAAAAAATCCTCCAAGAGAAATTATTAAGTATATTATGTACTATTACATATTGACTATTGGGTAGTTATTCGAATAACATGTGAATCATAAAACATAGACATGGAGGTGCATTTAAGGAATGTCAAAATGGGAGCACATTTAGGAAGATTCATTTCCTTTCCCCAGAGTGACCCGCTCCCAATGCCCCT
>NW_022111300.1:22772994-22784831 GCF_000313985.2 Echinops telfairi
TAGGGACTCTCCTGGGGAATGTCTCCTGAGTCCCCCCACCTCTGAGGGGAACCCTGGACTAGAATTGACGTCGACTGGCCAAGATGGGTAGGAGCCCCAGTGGCATGGTGGACTGCTAATCACAAGGTCAGCAGTTTGAATCTACCAGTTGCTCCTCGAGAGAAATGGGAGGCTTTCGGCTCCTGGGCAGATTTACAGCCTCAGAAACCCATAGGGGCAGTTCTACCCTTCCCAATAGGGTAGCTTGAGTCAGATTTGATTCAACATCAGGAAGGCCCAAGCTGGGGCATGGTGCCCTGTGAGGTGGGTGTTGCTCACGTTCCTTGTTCCCCCAGAATTGTACCCACAGCCTTGTCGAGAGCTGCTCGCTGGTGGGAAGGGCAGAACTCCTGAGAGCAGGATGGCCACCAAACTCCCTGACTCATCGCTCCCCTGTGGGACAGGGTAGAATGGCTCTGTGAGTTTCCAAGACTGCCATTCTTTATGGGAGTAGAAAGCCCCCTCTTTCGCCCTTGGAGCAGCTGGTGGTTTCAAACTGCTGACCCCGAGGTTAGCATCCCAACTGGTAACCGCTATGCCAACAGAACCACAACCGCTTTGATGAGTGGACCAGTCTAAAGCAAGGTGCTCCCGGGGAGACGAGAGCGATGGCTGCAGGATCCAACAGCTTCTCTCCCACAAGTGGAGTGTCTGCCTTCTGCCAAGACTTCCGGTGGGCGTTCACTTCAGGTGATGGCACCTTCGATGGACATGCTCTGCTGTACCAGATCATAGCCTCGGGCTACCAGCTTCGGATGGCAGCTTCCATAAATCACCAGCCTCTGGCTTCTACAGGAACCAACAGTACCCACGTGGCAAATCTCCAGAAGACTGGTACCTGGAGGCAGGAGATGGTATCCAGCCTGCCTGCCCATCCCGTTGGAGCTCAGCATCGCACACCATGGGCATGAGGGTAGGGAGAGGAGAACTAGTGGGCAGCCCTGCCCAGAACAATAGTCAAGGATATAAATGGTTTTCTGTTCCCAGAACTGGGTACATTTTTGTGGACAGTGATTCATTGCAGGATGTGCCAGCGACACAACCACGGCATGTCTGTGCAGTTTACAAGGCGCTGGGATGGAGATGAGCCTGGCTGATCTTTTCACAGCCCCGAAAGCAGCGTGGGGGCCCCCGTCCCCTAAGGTGAGAAAACCAATAGGCTGGCATTCAAGCTTGTATCTTCTGACCCCTCTGCCTGGCCGTCACCTGTAGGGGCTCATTGTCTCCATCGGAAATGAACACAAGGAATATATGTGAGGCCCAGAGCAGTTGGTGGGGCAAGTTGTTGTTGTCATTGGGTGCTGTTAAGTCAGCTCCAACCCATAATGACCCTGCCGATAGCAACCAAATGTTGCCTCGCCTCATATGCTACCCCTTGCCCATTGTAGCAGCTAAGCCATCTTAATTTCCTCTTTGTCACTGACCCTCTACTTCACTAAATATGATGTCCTTCTTCAGGGACTGGTCCTTCCTGATAATGTGTCTGTGTACATTAGAGGAACAAATCCATAGAAACTCAGATGTATAAGAGAGAGTTTTATATAAAGGGTAAGTGCACATTAAGAAAGCATCCCAACCCAGTGCTGTCTAATCCTATAAGTCCAACATTAGCCCATATGTCCGACACGGATCTACAAAGTCCTCCTCTATCTCACAAAACACACACAATGACACCAACTGCAGGAGGAAAGCTGAAATCAGTGAGCATGTAAGCATCTCAGCACTGGCAGGGGACTCCACACGGCTGCTCCAGCACCCAGGACTGCATTGGGATAGGTCCATGCGGCTTCTCCTCAGGGATGTCTTGCAGGAAGTGAGCCTTGCCAGCTGAAGCAAGAAACTGGCTAAGGCAGCTGCATCCTGGTCCGACCATCAGAGAGCAAGAGACCCGAGAACTAGAAGGGCAAGGCTCACCGATCCATTTATCTCTCTGCCCTTCAATTAACCCTACATGTGTTTATCTGCCAGGTTGGCACAGTAAACCTTAACTATCTCAGTGTCCAAAGCAGGGGTCCTCAAACTACGGCCCGCGGGCCACATGCGGCCTGCTGGGTATTTTTGCCGCCGCTGCCTGTCCTGCTTAGCAGCCAACTCGTCCAGTGTGCATAGGAATTTGGTCATAGTTTTTTTTTTTAAAACCCATAGTCCGGCCCTCCAACAGTCTGAGGGACAGTGAACTGGCCCCCTGCTTAAAAAGTTTGAGGAGCCCTGGTCCAAAGTATGCGAGATGAAGTCTTGGTAATCTTCACCTCTAAGGGGCATTCTGGCTGTACATCTTCCAAAAAAATGTTTGTTCTCAGAACAGGGGTGGGGAATGTCTGGCCCACTTTCATCAATGCCAGCCAACATCACCCGCCTCCCCAAAGAGAAACCGTTCCTGCCGCCGTCACATTAGGGGTGAGTGAATCAAATATTTGACCAGTGTGGCCCCAAAATGATTTCATCGATACCCAAATGGCCCTGGGCAGAGAAAAGGTTCCCCATCCCAGCTCTTGAACAACAGAATCCCCAACACCACAAGTCAAATGCATCAATTCTTTGGTCTCCCCAAAAGGAAGAAAAAAATCGAGTGCAGCTTTCACATGGGTAAGAGGAGTTTAGAAACACCATAGGCTCAGATCAGGCACACCTTAGTCACCAAAGTGCTCAGAGAGAAGGCACTTGAGGCAGTTTAAACTGAGTTCATGTGACATATGTAACCCTTTGTTGGGAATTTTTACAGGACCTGGGGAGTAGGTCATGGCTAAGTAGGAAGCTTTATACTCCCACGAATGTCACTGATCTTAGGAACATGAGCATTATCAATTATTATTTTTATTGCTAGGGAAATAATGGGCAAATAATCAGAGAAGCTGGATTATATGAAGAAGAATGCGATATGCAGATGACACAACCTTGCTTGCTGAAAGTGAGGACTTCAGACCCTTGCTGAGGAAGTTCAAGGACTGCAGGCTTCGGTATGGATGACAACTCAATGTAAAGACCCAGATCCTCACACCTGAACTACTGGGTAACATCATGCTAAATGGAGAAAAGACTGAAGTTGTTGAGAATTTTGTCTTGCTTGAATCTGTAATTCATGCTCATGGAAGCAGCAGCCAGGGCATCAAAGGATACATTGCATTGAGTAAACCTGCTGCATAAGACCTCTCTAGAGTGTTGGAAAGCATGGCGGTCCCTTTGAGGACTAAGGTGTGCCTGACCCAAGCCATGGTGTTTCCCATTGCCTCATGTGCATGTGAAAGTTGGACATTGAACAAGGAAGACCGAAGAAGAGTCGATGCATTTGAATTATAGTGCCGGCAAAGAATATGGAAGGTACCGTGGACTGCCAAAAGAACACAGAGATCTGTCTTGGAATGGCTAATAGCCAGAGTGCTCCTTAGAGGCAAGGATGGAGAGACTTTATCTCATGTACTTTGGATATGTTGTCCGTAGAGATCAGTCTTTGGAGAAGGACGCTGTGCTTGGTAACGTGGCGGGGCAGTGAGAAAAGGGAAGGCCTTGCAGGAGATGGATTGACCCTGGCTGCAACTGTGGGCTCCGGCACCGGAACACTTGTGAGGACGGTGCAGGACTGGGCTGTGTTTCATTCTCTTGTGCACAGGGTGGTTCGATAAACCACCTCGATGGTACCTAACAACAACAGGGGCTATAAGTCAGAAACACCTTAGAAAGTGAATGTAACTCGTTTGAAGAGTGATATGGACAACCAGGTGGAGAGAATGTTGGAAACAGCCAGGCCAGTGAGGGGTGCATGAGGAGCAGGGAGGAGGGAGTGGGGAGGGTTCCAGGAGGTCACAGGAAAGACAAGGGAAGGGCAGACCAGGATCTGGGAGTCGAGGAGCTCAGAGGAGCCCAGGAGAGCCTAGCCTGGAGGGCTGGGAGGTGGGACCCATAGCCATGGTGCTGGGGCATCCGTACTTGGATGTGACCTGGGAGCTTGAGTGTGAACCCAACCACTGTTGAGAGAGCAAATTCCATTTCGAGGACTACATCAAGGAAGAGGAAGGAGAGAGACACAGAAAGGTGGGAAGGCACTAATTCCAAAGAAAAGGAAAATGAGGAGAAGGTGCAGAATGGATGGATGGTGGTGGCTGAAAAGCAGCTACGAAGGTGGCATGGGAGCAGGGAAAGGACGGGAGTGGGGTGGGGTGGGGTGACGACTAAGTATAACCTGGGTCCTGGTGGAGCAGGGAGCAGTGTCGGTGCCGCCCAAGGGCCCTGCCCCCTCTAATTCCTGGTGATCTGATTATGCAGGTATTAGCCACAGAGGGCTAAAGATGTGGTCCTTTCCAGGGGCTTTGTCTCTGTCTCCCTGACACAGATGTCACGTTTGCAGGATGTCACGCTGTGAGGCCCAGAGTAGGAACAAACCCAGTGAGAGGAAGGCTTGGCAGTGTGGTGCTGCGGCCCCCCCCCCCGTGTGCCCTGTGCACCCCCATATTGTGCCCTCTTCTAAAACCTGTGCACCTGCCTCAGTGTTGTTGTGGACCAAGGTTAAAGCGGACCCTACTGTGGTTGGATGTCACAGGGATCTGCCACCCCCAGCTCTCTGGTAAGCACCTGGTCCTAGCCGGTATCATTTCTTCTCCACAAACCGGTGCTTCAGCCCTCCCCTCTCCTGCCCACGCCTCCGCTGCCACCACCACCACTACCTCCACCAGCTCCCTGCTCCCACAACAGCTTCTCAACTAGAGACAAATCAGACCTTTTGTTGGAACCCCCTCTACCTGGGGTCCCATCTGTTTGCAGGCTCCCAGGATCCTTTCTCTTGGCCATATGCAGTCCCCTCTCCGTTGTATCTTCAGCCTCTGCCTCCTCCTGCTGTTAGCATTTAGATGGGCTCTAGCCACTTTCATCCATTTCGCTCCTCCCTTGCTGGGCCTGTTTAGACCGTGTCTAACTAAGCTTTTCACCCCACTTCCTCCACTGTTCTGTCTGCCCTCCGCCGCCATCAATGGACTGACTTCGCTTAAGGTGCTTGTCTTTGAATCCAGGAGACACAGTGGCCTCTCTAGCTTACCGCACCTAACCTTCCAGCAGCCTTGATCACTCTGCGCTTCCTCTCAGGAAGGTTTGCTGGTCTCCGATTGGTGTTATGACGCTTATCTTCTTCCTCTGGCTCTTCCCAGTCTCCTCAGCCTCTTCTTGCCTGTGGAGGGTTGTCCTTCTTCAGGGCTCTGTCCGAGATAATGCCCCCTTGCAGGTGACTCCGAGAGGATGTTTCCTCCTGGGCGACATTCGCTGCCCGGGTCTCCTGAGGCGCCAAGGACGTCCTATGACCCCCTCAGGCCCATTATCTGACCCAGGTCTCTCTCTTGGGCTTTGAGGCCCAGCATCCGGCTGCCCACTGGATGGTTCCTGGGGATGTCTACAAACATGGATCTCTCATTGTGTCTGTAATGGACCTCTGCAGATCCGTGCTGCCTCAGTGAGCAGCATTGCCCTTTCAGCTCGTTGCCCAAACCAAGGCACTCCTCCCTGCACCTGGGCCACCGCACCGTGGATATGCTGCCATCTCTGGGCGTTGTCTTGCTTCTTTCCTTCTTCTGCGAGTAGCAAGTTCTCAATGAATGTTTTATTGGGTGAGTGAATGAAAGATCAAGAAATAGGAACATGCTGGGGGAAAGGCCTGTCACATGGAAGTTGTTAATAACAACAAAGAAATCTCCTACATTCGTTTTCAGTTGCTGTGAACAAGTCACCCCAAAACTTAGTGGCTCGAAATGGCAACTGTTTTTATTACCCCTAAAATTTTGGGGAGGAGGTAACCAGAAATCTGGGAGCAGTTTTTTAAAAAATCGTTTTATTGGGGCTCCTACAGCTCTTATTACCATCCATCCATCCATCCATCCATCCATCCATCCATCCATCCATCCATCCATCCATCCATCCATCGTGTCAAGCACATTGGTACATTTGTTGCCATCATCATTTTCAAAACATTTTCTTCCTACTTGAGCTCTTGGTATCAGCTCCTGATTTCTTCCCCCTCCCCCCACCCTCCCTCCCTCATGAACGCTCAATAACTTATAAATTATTATTTTTTCGTGTCTTACACTAACCGATGTCTCCCTTCACCCGCTTTTCTTTTGTCAATCCCCCAGGGAGGGGGTTATATGTAGATCATTGTCATCAGCTCCCTCTTTATCCCCCCACTTTCCCCTTACCCTCCTGGTATTGCTACTCTCACTATTGGTCCTGAGGAGTTTATCTGTCCTCGATTCCCAGTATTTCCAGCTGTTATCTGTACTGGGAACAGTTTTCCACATGGTTCTGACTCATGACCTCTTGTGAGGTGGCACCAGCAGCATCTCAAAGGCTCTTCGCTCAATTGGGTGGGCACTGGGCACTGGACTGGGGAGCTCTGTGTGATCTCCTGGTCTCCATCTACAAGCTCTCTAGAGCATGGGTGGCTTCAGGGTAGCTGGACTTCCTACAGAGTAACTCAGGACTCCATGGTGGAGGTGGGGTGGAGCAGGGAGAGGGGGGAGAAATAGAGACAGACAGACAGACAGACACAGACACACTCATACACACTCACATGCACACACTTTAGCTCCTATTCCAAGCTAGTCTTGGGAGTCACACAGCATTGCCAGCCTCTGGGCCCATTTAAACCTTGCTGCCCTCTGCTTGTTAGATGAGACCCAAGGCTAGCCCATGTCCAAGAGAAGAGGAATTGCACACGATCATTTCATGGAAGGAGAGTGTCAACAGAATTTGTGGACTTAAAATATGCAGTAAAAGTTGTTTTTGACATTCTGTCCTCTGAGTTTTAACTTCTGCACAGGTTCTTGTCACCACCACCAGCCCCACTAGCAGCAGCAGCAACAACAGCTACTACTAACAGGGTCCCGAACCATTCTCACAAACCCGAGAACTCCTTAGGACTAGCCCTGCACACTCAGACCCCTTATCCCCTACTCTCTGACCCAGAACTACCGGTCTGTTCTCGGCCCTGTAGTTGTAATTGTCAGAGAAATAATTTGCTATATAATGCCCTGGACAGCTCGCCAAGCCATGGCGTATGTCTGAGTAGTCTGGTGATTGCTGAGTGGCCACAGTCCACAGTGAGGCTCCATCACGTGTGTTATCCATCACTCATGGAAAGGGCTTTGAGCTCTTTCCAAGTTTGGGGCTTAAGACTAATGCTGCTATAAACATTTGCACTCAGGCTTTTGGGTGAACATAGGTTTTCAAATCTTGAGGGTCACTACATCAGAGTGGGGTGGCTCTTGGGCCAAGAATCACCTGACTCCCTTCTTGGCAGAATGCTCAGGAGGCTTGCATTTATTAGGCAAAGTACCCTTTCCCAGGAGGCTTTGTTACCGAGTATTGGGACTTGGAAGCACGAGGACCTTGTAAAACACTGCCTGCAGAAAGGGCCGTTCACTCAAGGGCTCTTAATTCATTGTTGTCTAAGGCCCTGTTGTGGATAGATTGTGAGGAGAAGCCCGGTAAAGGCGTCCCTCCAGGCCTGGTCACCACCTAGCCCTCGCCCTGTACCCTCCCCTTCAGCTTTCAAAAGGGGACCATGAATGCCCTCTTCCAACCACACACGCATCACAGATCACCAGAAATTCTCAAAACCAACGGGCAACGTACCGTAACTAAACGAAGCAGCAAGGTGCGCCGGGGGAATGTGAGGTATGAACATGGTGCTTTGATCATCCGTCATCTGGACGGAGCCAGCCGTGGAGGCTCCCCTGGTCCTCAGGACTTGTGTCTACGTCGGAGAATGGACCTAACCCGGAGGAGGGGGCGTGGCAACAGTGGTGGTGTGAAAGAGTAAGAAACTCGGACACGAGGTGATCTGCAAGGCCCCGGCTCTGACTGAAGTGTCGCTTTTCTGAACACATCCGGAAGGCAAAGCACCCTCAAGGTGGCCCTCACGGAGGGCTGCTTTGCCAGCATTTCCCGAATATTCCATTTATGTTTGGCTAAGTGGAACTCTCAGCCCAGAAACCTGCCCCAATGTAGACAAAACCCACCTCTCGGCCCAGTTTCTAGGCTGCTGGCTGCTCTAAAACTCTGCACTTTCCTTAGACTGGGAGAGCACCTTAGTGAGGCCAAGGGGCTCAAGGCAGCTGTGCAGGTGCCCTGGGGCCTCAGTGACCTGAGGACACCGTGCACGCACCTCTAGGAAGCTCGGTGCGAGAGCCCACCTGACACGGGTTCGTGTTTCATGTCTGTCTGTCTGTAAGGCACTCGGAGACCCAGACTGTAGTAAAGCGTGGGCCTGATGCAGTCGTCACATGTTGGGCTGCAATTCTCAAGGTCAACAGTTTGAAACCATCAACTGGCATGAGAGAAAGACGGGCTTTCTACTCCTGTCAACAGTGACTGTCTCGGAGACGCACAGGGGCCGTTCTGCCTGTCCTCAGGGCCGCTCTGAGTCAGCCTCTGCTCGAGGGCAGTGAGTTTGCTCTTTGTGGGGTTTTGCCACTGAAATGTCACAGGCTGTGATGGGGGGGCAGGCCCAGCCTGAGGTCCTCCCCATAAGTCCCACTTTATTGAGGCGCGGGCTGCTCGAGCGGTACGTTGGGGCTGGTGCTCGTGCAGGAGAAAAGTGACTGGCTTCCATGCCATGAAGTCTTGGGTACGCTCCAAGGTGCTCCGGACAGTGTCCTTCACGCTCTCCCCAGGAGACTGTGTCCCCTTCATCGCTGTCTTAGGCCGTTCCCATCTGTGCCTCCTGCCTCAGCCACCAAGAGGCCTACACTCCAGGCTCTGCTCTGGGGCGGAGACCTTCGGGAGATGACAGCCTAACCCTGGGGCTCTTGGCTCCCTTGTCCATTCGGGGTTTATCCAAGTTTCCTTGTAGATGAAGGTGGGCGTGCAGCGGCTCCTGCAGAGAGGGCTGTGGGGCCGGGCTTGGAGGGGCTGCGGGGACCCCAGAGCATCCTGAGATTGGAGTGTCGCTTGCACCAGGGCCTATGAACAGTTCTTTGGTGAGAGGCATGGCCCCTTGTGGTCCTGAAGGAAGCTGTCCATGAAAGCCCAGACCCTGGCTGAGCAACTGCGGGTGCCTCCTTAGCTCAGCTCTGCAGCCTGCCCTGCACGCAACCTGGCCTGCATCAAGGGCCCCCTAATCTATGCCACCCTGGGAACACCCGCAGTGCCCAGGTGAGCAAACCTGTCCTTTCTCTCATCATGCTGGTGCTGGGCACAGCCTTCTGCCCCCTGTTGCTGTACCCCAGTCTGGATGAGACCAACCCCCTGCAAAAGGAGCCCTCCTTCCAGGCTGATGGCGGGAGAGGGGCTGCACCCCAGGCCTTTGTGTTGTAGTGCTCTGTTGAGGTGCCTTTGTGTTGTAGTGCTCTGCTGTCTCTGAGCTTCTTTTCTCGCCCTCAGGGAGAGAATGATAACTTTCAGTTCTCAAAAGCTCCTTGGCCTGCTGGCCCCTAAAGCAGAACACACCGACTCCGTTACAATTGTGCCTGCATTTCTGCAAAGCCCAAACGGTTTGAATTTCTCTGTTCTTGGGAGCGGGGTGTGGGGTGGGGGTGTGGGGTGTTTGGCGACTAGAGTTTGAGCAGAAGGGGTCTGTGAGGAGCAGAGCGAAGGCTTCCTTCGGCATTCCAGGGCTGTGCTCCGTTTCTGCCATCACCCCGGTTTCTCACCAGATACAGGGGGGAGGCTCAGCCGCCGGGGCTAAGAGTCCATCAGGTGGGGGAGAGAGATGGATCTGCCCTTTGGATGTCTGATGCAGTTTGTATCTATCCAACATGTTGTTTTGTTGGCATCATCCAGTTATTGTTGATTGAAGAGTCCTAAGTCCCTAACCAAACTCATGGGCATCCAGCTAAACCGGGCTCGGGGCAGCCCTGGAAGACTGTGCACCTGCTCCACAGGGTTTCCCAAGCGGCAGTTCTTTATGCAGCAGACAGCCTTCTCTCTCTCCTGCCAAGCAGCTGGTGGATTTTAAGAAGGTAGATTGGTGTCCTGAGCCTTTTAAGGGGTCCAATCAGTGTGTACAAGGCTCAGAATAATTGAGGATTGACCTGATAGGCAAATTGCACTCCCCTTTCCTGACCCCATGGTGCCCAGGTAGCATAGTGGATTATGTGTGGGGCTGCTAACCTCAAGGTCAGCAGTTCAAGACCACCAGCCACTACCTGGAACAAAGATGATGCTTTCTACTCCCGTAAAGGAACCCACAGGGGCAGTTCGACCCTGACCTGAGGGTCACTGTGAGTTAGCCTTGACTCGATGCAGTGAGCTAGTGCTCTGGAATCCTTTGGTTTCTTGCCCCCACTAAGCCACAGCAACTTTTCTCTTCGGGTGCGAGCTCGGCCCTCTTTGAGGTCACGAACTTAAGGCAGTTGCCATTGCGTCAGGTCTGACCCGTGGTGGCTTTCTGTGTGCAAGCGGAACGGTGCCCCAGAGGGTTTACAGCAGTGGGGCTTTTAGGTGTAGGTTGCCAGGCCTTTCTTCTGAGGCACCTTGGTGTGGGCTGGCACCCCTGTTTCAGTTAGCAGCCGATTGGGTGGACTGTTTCATCCCATGCAGGGGCTCCTTTTGAAGCTGGGGGTTATTAGTTTATCCTTCTGGGATCGGTATAACTGGCAACGTCTCGAGAAGCTGTGGAATGTCCTCAGGAGCATTGCTCGCGAGCCTGTTGCTGTGTTGCCTTTCATTCATTCACTCAACACGTTTTCAGTAAGCACCTGCTCTGAGCCAGCCGCTGGTGAAAGCACAGGAGCAGCAGCAGGGAAAGAAACAGACCAAAGATCTGGCCTTGGTGGAGCTTGTGTTGTAGCAGAAGAGGTGCAGATGAGACCAAACAAGGGAGCAAGTGCTGCTGGGCGTTAGGTGATCCCTGCCAGTCACCTGAAGAAGGAGGGGAAATCATTGGCCGGCCGGACAGCCTCCCTGTCTGCCGGTCTCTCTCCCTGTCTCCCTCCCTGCCTGTCTTCTTCTCTTCCTGCCTCCCTCCCTCCTTTCTTTACTGCCTGCCTGTCTGCTCTTCTCTGGAATTCCTCTGGATTTTTTATATGACCCCTTTCGAAAATTGAGGCATCTTCCACACTTGCAGATCTCCTTCATAAGAATACAGGGAGGTTGTGTGGCTCTGGGCTGTCATTCTTTTCAGCGAGTGGGCAACACCTGGCCCTTGGGCTACACAAGGCCCATGAAATCATCAATACTAGCTAACGTTACATACCTCACCAAAGAGACGCTGTGGTAGCTGTCTGATTCTCACTGCTGCTGAATCGATTCTGACTCATAGGAACCCTATAGTTAGGGTAGAACTGCCCCTGTGGGCTTCTGAGACTGCAGACCTTGTGGTTAAGATCCCAACTCGTAACCACTACACCACCAGGCTCCCAGCCATCACAGTAGGAGTGAGTGGATGAAATGTATGGCCCACAAAAGATGTCACAAGTATCCAAATAGCCTTGATTGAAAAAAGGTTTCCCACCTGCTCTAGGTAGCCAGTGGGTGGAAACCCAGGAAACCGGAGCCACCTTCCTGGGCTGACTCACACCCCTCCTGTGGGCCGTGGTCAGGCTGGCAGTCAGGTGCACACTGGAAAGGCTGGGTGGTATGGAGGGCCCAGTTCTTTTGGGGGACACAGTTCAGCCTCCATGGTTCCTAGACCCTGGGACCACGGGGTGAGCAAGGCTGTGTTAGTCTGGGTGGACTAGAGAAATAAATTCATGGGCACTCAGATGTGTATAAGAAAGAGCTTTATTTACAAGAGCAATTGAATATTGAGAAAACATCCCAGCCCAGTCCAGATCAAGTCCATAAGTCTGGTATTAGCCCATATGTCTGATACCAATCTA
>NW_022111300.1:22785354-22786427 GCF_000313985.2 Echinops telfairi
GCTGTGCATTAGCATCAACTTGATGGCATTGCGTTAGTTAGTTAACCCTTTGAGTGGTATCGAACTTGTGGTTTCCCTTCAACTCTGGCAGTGGCTGGAGAACCAGGTGGTGGGTAGCCAGGAAGGGGGTGGGCGCAGCGTCACAGCTTCAGAGCAGGCGCTTGGCTCTCTGTGCCCTGTGGTGACTCTGCCAGTGCCTCTGTGCCCACAGGAGGGCCGTGGAGCTGCAGGGCATGCGCCGTGTTTCCGAGTCTCTTCCAGTCGGAATGCTAGCCTCACTTGGTCCCGTGACAACTCCTCCCACCTTTGTGACTCTTTCTGGGGTGTGAGTTTGGGTGGGTGGTAGATGAGACCCAGTGTGAGTGTGGCCCCTCCCACCTCCTTTTCTTGCTGACAAATGAGGTGCTGTGTGATTGGGGGTGGTGGTGGGGGATATGGCTCTTCTGAGATCGTGGCAGAACTCAGGGTGGTGCCCGAGGCCCTGAAGTCAGGGGTGAGAAGGGTTGGTGGAGCTGGGCAGCACCCACCTTGTAGGTGGAAAGGACAGTGGGCAGTCTGGATACTGGCGCCCTCCCACCTGGCCACGCCTGGAGAACATGCTGCTTTCTCTTGAGAGGGTATGGTGTGCAGAGACAGGCTTGGGAAGCTCTCGGAAGGTGGAGACGTGTAGCATTTCTCTGCTCCGGAAACACAGGCAGGGCCCGACTGTAGCTGGGCGGGCCCCAAAGAGAGAGCAAGGTTCCTATGGGGGCTGGGGCATTCAGTGCTGGAGCTGATGGGTCCAGCCCCCTGCCCCTTCTGTAGCTGCCCCAGCGCCTTACTCAGGAGGGCTTTTCAGCCAGTGGTGACCAGGCTGAGTGCCGCATCTCCAGTGTCCACCACACGTTTTAGTTTACATGCTCTTTGCAACGAGGAAACATTTGTATTCAGAAAAGTGTTCATCGGAATCCCAAAGGCAGTGTTTCGGAGCCGCGCGCATCTATCACAGAACAAGGGGCGACACTCTAGCAAAGTTCCCAGGAAACTCACGAGGCGGCTGCCGCACAGTTGGGGTCCACCCCCACCCCCACCCC